>NC_038048.1:3385346-3600842 GCF_002211085.1 Panicum hallii | reverse complement strand
ACAAGCGGCTAGGTTGTAAAACCGCTTGAGATGTGCCAGGCCATTCAAACCGCTTGTGATGTTTAAGTATCACAAGCGGTCCGAAATTAAAAAGCGCATGTGATATCCGCGTCAAGATCACAGGCGGTTTATAAGACAACCCGCTTGTGAGTTTATCACCATCACAGGCAGTTTTTAACCTGACCGGCTGTGATATAATTTTGAAATCACAAACGGTCAGTAATACGAAACGCTTGTAATGCGGGACATGTGTCACAAGCGGTTTTAGAATCTTAACCGCTTGTGATGGATTCATATCTCAAGCGGTCTGTAACAGGGAACGCTTGTGACGCTGGATACGTATCACAAGCGGTCAAGCTAAATAGAACCGCTTGTATGTTAATACCAAACCGAGTAAAATTGCATAGACAGAGGCCCTTTGTCCAGAATCACAGAATGAAATATACTCAAGTCCAATATAGATCAATACAGAATCACAGAATCGATATTCTTTCAAGTCCAATATAGATAAATACAGAATCACAGAAGGGAAATTTCTATAATCTACAAGTAACAAATTAATATGTAACACTATAATAAGCTCCAACAAATGATCCTTCTAGCTGAGACCTCTCCTGGGCATTGCTGCACATATAGGCAAAACAAATCAGTTAACCGTGACCTTTAGCATCAACATGAGCATTTATATTGTTAGTAGAAAACCACCATATATATATGTGAATGAATTTAAATAGCACACATAGAGAACTTGAGAGATTTTAAATTCATTGGTAACCACAATACATAGTCGATCGGACACATGACAAATACAATTTGATTTATACAATTTTTCATGAACTACCATTTTTCCGCATGTATGGCTTCAAGTTCTTATCAATTTTCTTTTCCACACGCTTGATTCTCTCAGGACCATTAAAGACGGACATCTCTTCATACTTATTGTATTCCTCATCTCCGTCTCCCACATTCTCAACTCCAACAATTTTTTGCTTTCCAGAAATAACTACATGGCACTTCTCATTTGATGGATTGAGTACATAGAACACTTGTGCAACACATTCGGCGAGAACCCATGGGTCATCTTTATATCCTACTTTCTTTAAGTCTACCAGTGTGAGTCCGTAGTTGTCCACTGTCACCCCCCCCCCCCGGGATGTTGTACCCATTGGCACCTAAATAAGGGTATTTTCAAGCTCGGACCATAATCAAGTTCCCATATTTCCTCTATGAATCCAAAATATGTGGTCTTCTGTCCCTGTAGGTCAAAAGCATCAATACGAACACTGCTATTTTGCACAACACTTTTCATGTCTTTTGATTTAGTGTGGAATGTGTACCCATTGATGTCATATGCTTGCCATGATGTCACTAAACACGATGGTCCAGAAGCCAAATTCCTCATTGTTTTCTCTTCCAAAGAGTCTCCGGATGGGATGTTTTTGTCCATTAACCATTCGCTAAAATGATGTTTGTGCTCCCTCATGATCCAGTCCTCTGTGCGGTTCTGATTTTCTTTACGAAGCTCATCTAGGTGTTCCTCAATGTAAGGCTCGGCTATCGCGAGATGCTGTAGTACACTACCATGAGCACAATGTACTATCTTGTAATCCTCGACGCGGAAAGTTTTCCTGCCCATTCTCCCTCTCCCACATAGTTTACCCTCATGTTTAGGTACAGGCACACCTATCATTGTTCCATCTCTGATGTAATCTATACAGCTCTCAATCACTTCTTCTGTAGTGTATCCCTCCATGATTGAACCCTCTGGGTGAGCGCGATTTCGCACATAACCTTTTAACACTGCCAAGTACCGCTCCAACTGAAACATATGATGTAAATATAGTGGCCCTAATATTTTTATCTGATCCACGAGATGTATGATAAGGTGTACTTGCATATCAAAAAATGATGGAGGAAAACACATTTCAAGCTTGCACATAGTCTCGATGATGTATGCCTTCAGATAGTCCAAGTCTTCTAAAGCTATTACTTTTTGTGACACTGCATTGAAAAAGTAACACAAACGTGTGATGACAACTTTGACATGCTCTGTTTCGAGGGCTCTTACCGCAATTGGGAGGAACACCGTCATCATCATATGGCAGTCATGAGAGTTGTAACCAAATAGAGACAAGTCCTTCATCCTAACTAGTTTGCTGATATTGGATGAGAAACCTGTGGGCACTTTGATCCCACGCAAACATTTGCAAATTTTTGTTTTCTCCTCAACTGTCAAGTTGTAGCTAGCTGGGGGAAGGTAAGGCTTCCCTTTGCCACTATCCACTGGATGAAGTTCCGATCTGATTTGAAGATCTACTAGGTCCTGGCGTGACTTAAGTCCATCCTTTGTCTTACTCGGCATGCCCAGTAAGGTTCCAATGATGCTATCAAAAACATTCTTTGTTACATGCATCAAATCAATGCTGTGGCAAATTTCCATATCCTTCCAGTATGGGAGGTACTTGAAAAAAATCGATTGCTTCTTGAAAGTTGTGTCAGTTGAAGGGTCAGTTCTCTTTCTCTTTTCTCCTTTGTTTTTTTTCCCCTTTCCGAATACAACCTGAATGTTTTTTACAATTTCAAAAATGAGTTTCCCGCTATAAGGCTTCGGTGCACCTTCACTTTCCAGTTCATTGTTAAATTCCTCTTTCATCTTTCGGTACTTATGCTGCTTCATCAAGAACCGTCTGTGTCCCATGAACACCAACTTCTTGGATGATTTAAGGTATAAGGAAGCAGTTCCATCCACGCACACTACACAACCATTCTTTCCTTTGGTCTTTTGCCCTGAAAGTGTGGCGCCCCCGGGAGAATCATGGATGGTAACAAATATAATTGCTCTTAGGTTGAAATACTCCTGGCGATACTCATCCCATATTCGAACTCCTTCATTCCAGAGCTTCGCCATATCTTCCATAAGAGGTTCCAGGAACACATCAATATCAACACCAGCTGCTTTCGGACCTTGAATAAGAATAGTCAACATAATGTACTTCCTTTTGTGACACAACCATGACGGAAGATTGTACATCGTCAGAGTCACAGGCCAGGTGCTATGTATACTTCTTTTTTCACCAAATGGATTCATTCCGTCTGTACCCAAAGCAAATCTTACATTTCTGATTTCTTTGGCAAACTCAGGATACATATGATCAAAAGTTTTCCACTGTGATGCATCAGCAGGGTGTCGAATCTGTTTGTTATTCTGCTTGCGACTTTCAGCATGCCAGCGCATAAGCTCAGCCTCCCTAGGGTTCGAGAACAAACGCTTCAAGCGATCAATTACTGGAAGATACCACATCACCAAAGCTGGGATCTTTGACCTCCTGTTGCCATCCATGTCATCAAGAGTGTCATCATCAATTTCAGGTCCGATAGCGGCTTTCTTGTTTCTATTTATCTTCGCGATTTTGCTCACACACTCTTGATTGTAGCTCTTCTTGTATCGACTGACATTGCAAACTGGGCATCTTGTTGCGTTCTCAAACTCACCACGATACAGAATACAATGGTTCGGACATGCATGAATTTTTTGCACACCCAGAGCTACGGGAGATATAAGCTTCTTCGCTTTATAAGTGCTGGTTGGTAGTTTGTTGGGTTTTGGTAGGAGTTGGGACAGAAATTTTAAAAGATCTGTGAAGCTACTATCAGACCATCCGGCGCTAGCCTTCAACTTAAGAAGTTCAAGAACTGTACGCAGTGTAGTAAACTCTTTGTCACAGCCCTTTGATTCATCATATAAAGGTTCTTTTGAGGCACTTTCCAAACCCTCCAATTTAGGTAGATCTTTCTTCTATGATCCCATAGAACTCAACATTTCTGGATCCATATGGCGCAACATGTCTTCGCAATCAAATTCTACAAAATCTTGATTGGCATCCACAGAATCCACTTTACCATCCTTTTTAGCTAACATTCCCACAGCACTTTCGTCATTACCAAGCACATCACACGGATCCAGCTCACCATGTTCTGTCCATATCGTGTAATTGTTTTTGAACCCTCTTTTGAGCAGATGTGATTGGATTGCTCCTGTATCTCTCCAAGCTACCTTATTATCACAATCGATGCATGGGCACAATATCTCCTTACTTTTTCGCATATTCGCATGCTTGTTGGCCGCTTCAATAAAGCTTCTGACATTTCGAATGTACGACGGATGTGGTCTTGGCACATTGTACATCCAACCTCGGTCCATTGCCTATCCCTATATTGATTAACGTAAATTGAATTCAAGACCATATGACGATAGGTACATGACAGTGAAACAAGAACATATCGATAGGTACATGACAGAAGTCTCAATCTTCAAAATTCTATGCCATGAACTACAAAAACCCCTAATTAATTGAATTCGATCACTAAATCATGAACGAATGTGCATAAACTAAAGCAACAGACAATTTTGATGAGGATACCTTGCGGCTTGGGGTCGGTTCATCAGCTCGTGGACGCGCGGCGCTCTGCTCGGGGACAGCAGCTCATACACGGCGCGACGCTCGGGGACGGCGGCAGCTCCTGGACGGCGCGATGCTCTGGGACGGCGGCAGCTCGTGGACGTACGGCGTGGCGCTCTGGGCCGGTGGCGGCAGCTCGTGGACGCGAATCGACGCTCGGGGCCCGCGGCGCCAGCCCGTGGATGGCGCGGCGCTCGGGGCCGCGGCGCTCGTGGACGGCGGCGGCAGCTCGTCCCACGTCGCGGCGCTCGGGGTAGGGACGGGGCGGCAGCTTGCCAACGGCAGCCTTGGCGGCGCTGTTAGGCAACGGTAGAAAGTCGAAAGGGTTCCTCTGCACCTCGATTCCAACCAGTTTATAATGTACACACACCACAAGCGGATATAAACCAAAATCCGCTTGAGATACACGGAAATTTTGAGTTGTAGAACTTCACAAGCGCTTTCTCCTTGACGACCGCCTGTGATGTAGAACATCACAAGCGCTTCTTCCTTCACGACCGCTTGTGAAGTGGAACATCACAAGCGCTTTTTCCTTGACGACCGCCTGTGATGTAGAACATCACAAGCGCTTCTTCCTTCACGACCGCTTGTGAAGTGGAACATCACAAGCGCTTTTTCCTTCCCGACCGCTTGTGAAACCGCTTGCGATATGCTTTTCCTTCCCAACCGCTTTTTCCTTCCAGTCCGCTTGGGATAACTTTTTACAAATTTGGGTCTTATGAAATTTCGTTTCAGAATAATCTGTGTGTGAACGTTGGATAAATCTTTTGGTACAATTTCTACATATCATATAGTGCATGAGTGTCGCTGCATAGAATTTTCATGAATTTTTGAGTTCGGTAACTATTTAATTGTATTTAAGTGAATTTCTACATGCTTCTTGAGAGTAATTCGAACTTGAACTAAGACTACGAACAATATATCTCAAAAAAATTCCTGAAAAATATATATTGTTTGATGTGTTATATTATTAACTAATTTCCAGAAAATGATCCAAAATTTAATTGTTTATTTACTAAAAAAGGTACCTTTGCTCTGTGTGATGGCAACAAATAAATCTAATAATATGGATATTTTGTCCAAAAAATCTATAACTTGACATGGCATCATACTTTAGGTTACTGAACTCCTAGAAAAAAAAATCACTTTATTTAGACAAACTTGGAAACACATTTGTTCATAGGATCACAAGTAAGAGTCACATGGTTAGTATAAAGTCAACTAAATCAATGATCCTATGAACAAGTGTGTTTCCAAAGTTGTCGAAATCAAGTGATTTTTTTTTCTAGGAGTTCAGTAACCTAAAGTATGATGCCATGTCAAGTTATAGATTTTTTGGACAAAATATCCATATTATTAGATTTATTTGTTGCCATCACACAGAGCAAAGGTACCTTTTTTAGTAAATAAAAAATTAAATTTTGGATCATTTTCTGGAAATTAGTCAATAATATAACACATCAAACAATATATATTTTTCAGGAATTTTTTTGAGACATATTGTTCGTAGTCTTAGTTCAAGTTCGAATTACTCTCAAGAAGCATGTAGAAATTCACTTAAATACAATTAAATAGTTACCGAACTCAAAAATTCATGAAAATTCTATGCAGCGACACTCATGCACTATATGATATGTAGAAATTGTACCAAAAGATTTATCCAACGTTCACACACAGATTATTCTGAAACGAAATTTCATAAGACCCAAATTTGTAAAAAGTTATCCCAAGCGGACTGGAAGGAAAAAGCGGTTGGGAAGGAAAAGCGCATCGCAAGTGGTTTCACAAGCGGTCGGGAAGGAAAAAGCGTTTGTGATGTTCCACTTCACAAGCGGTCGTGAAGAAGAAGCGCTTGTGATGTTCTACATCACAGGCGGTCGTCAACGAAAAAGCGCTTGTGAACAGATGGATGCCTATGTGTCCCACGCAGGCGCGCCCCAAACAAAATTTTCATCTCCCTCCCGGAGGCGCGCCGCCAGACAAAATTTTCTAAACCGCCTACCGCGCGAGCCGTGTCCATCCCCGCCGCCATCCCCTTGCCGGCCGGAGGGCCGCGCCATCCTCGAGCCGAGCGGAGCGCCGCCGTCCCCGAGTGGAGCGCCGCCGTCCTCGAGTGGAGCGGCGCCGTCCCCGAGCGGAGTGCCGCCGTGCCCTAGCGGACGGCCGCCGTCCCTGAGCGGAGGGGCACCGTCCCCGAGCGGAGCGCCGCCGTGCCCGAGCGGAGGGCCGCCGTGAGCGGCGCCGTCCCCGAGCGGAGCGCCGCCGTGCCCTAGCGGAGGGCCGCCGTCCCCGAGCGGAGGGGCGTCGTCCCCGAGCGGAGTGCCGTCGTGCCCGAGCGGAGGGCCGCCGTCCCCGAGCCGAGTGCCGCCGCCCCCTCGCCCAGTGCAGCCACGGTTGTACCTGTTCCTGTTGGCCTTCTCGTAGTTGATTCTCTGCCTCACAGTTTACATATACGTACATCAATTGTTCTTCCTAGATGCTGCTCTAGTGCACTGCCCTTTACAGAATACAGTTGTTCTTCCTAGATGATAACAATACATGAACTGCCTCTTATGTTAACCTCTATTTGTTAGCATGAACTGCCTCTTATGTTCTAAGATAGCATGTATTCTTGATCTGAATTGCATTGATTCATCGTTTTCAGTTACATAGAATTAGCTTAATTTTTTCTACTAATGTGCAGTGCTTATATTTGTTACTAGGATGGATGATATGGACTTGACCGGTGTCTGTAACAAATCTAATGAAGACGCGACCAGACTCCATTGGCAGACATCAAGCAGTTCCAGTGAAGGCAGCGGGGAGGAGGATAATTCTAGTGATGACAATCCTTCAACACCCATACCTCCGAGACAGAGAAAAACTTCAGATGAGCTTGATGCTGACTATATTCCCAACGAAGAGGAGGTAAATAGAAATCAGCCTGATAACTTAAATTATGTAGCATCTAAAATATGTCCATATATTAAAGGCTATCAATTGTTTGAATATATAGGTCTCAAATGAAGAGAAGAAAGAGGAGGCATGCTCTACAGGAAACACAGAGGAAGCTCCGGTGGCTGAATCATCTGTTTCACAGAAGCGGAAACGAGGACCACGAGGTCCCAATCAGCTGAAGGCCGGTGCAGTCATGTACATAACAAAGCTCAATGCAGAGGGGTTTCCTGAAGAACCACTTGATGTGGTTACAAAGTTCCGAAATGCCTGTGGGGCTATTGTCAGAGATATAGTGCCAATCACACTTCAGAAGTGGAAGGATTTGGATGCCGACACCCGCAATAGGCTATGGGCTAAGTTGTCAGAGTCATTCAGGGTCCCGAAAGGCACGGAGGATGCAGTAAGGAAGTCGATGCTCTCTACTATGGCCAGGAGGTTTCGTGGGTGGAAGGTTGAGATGAATAGGGATTTTGTTAAGAAGAACAGGGTTCCTCCGCCGAAGAAAATGGGGAAAATCACACAAGCTCAGTGGGAGGAATTTGTTCGTCAGAAGACCGAACCGAAGGCCATAGAGCTGAGCGAAACTAATTCTCAGAGAGCAAAGAAGAACAAACACCCCCATCGCCTCGGGTCAACCGGATATCTCCCTAAAGCAATGGAGTGGAACAGGATAATTGAGGAAGCTATGGCCAATGGCACTTTGGACCCATTATTAAAAGATATCGATGAGCGAGCTCTTCGTTGGATCTTAGCTCGTGCAGGTTTGACAAATGAGGGCAAACTGTTGAATCCAGAATTGGTTGGTGAAGTTGCAGAAAAAGTTCAAGAATATGCAGAAAAGAGAAAGAAGGGCGAGTTTAAGCCTCGGAGGGAGAATGACATACTAACTGCAGCACTAGGCACTCCTGAACACACTGGACGAGCTCGGGGAATCTCTTCTAAGATTTCCTGGAGAGAGGCATTTCCAGAGTATGCAGCGTCATACAGGAAACATGAGAAGGCGAAAAGGACCCTTGAAGAGGCTATTGATGAAAGGGTACAGAAGGCTATTAGTGAAGCAATGAAGAGAATGAAAGAAACAGGATGTGTACCGAGTGAACAGCATCCAGGCCCCATGAGTCCACCTCTAGTCCCTAGCAGTGTAGGATCTGTGCAAAGCTTGGGATCGGGCACCAAGTTCCCTGTAGACTTCATTGTTGAGGACACGCCTTGCCGTCTTCATATTCCAATCAATCGATCTGGGACAAAAACAAAACAGGCTGCTATTGGTGTGGTAAAACCAGGACTGCTTTGCTGCAATGATAGTCCTGTTCCGCCATTCTATGCTGTGGTCCAAGTTCTAGAGATCACAGATAGTGGTTGTGAAGATTGGGAGATAGACTATCCAGTTGAGGGGATCATGACTTTGCAGTAAGCAGTGAATAAGTTGGTCCTTTGGCATCGACGCGACATTAAGTTGGGTGATGAGCTGATCTCAAGCCCGCTATCGCGTCATAAGTCACCAACACCAACTTCAACACCCATGCAACAGAAAGATAGTTCAATCCCCATGGTGCAGGAAAGTATAGCACCGGCCTCCCACAAAACTAGTGAAATAGTCATATCACCTCTGAAGAAGGCAGTTGAGGAGGGGGATGTGGACAGAATTGTTCCTCAGAATGTTGATGCTGACATTAGAAAGGAAGCAAAGGTTGACACCAATGTTGCAGGGCCAAGTACTTCAAAGAAAATTCATCAACAAATAGCCACTGACAATGTCAAGAAACCGGCAGAAGTTGTGACACGCTACTTGGAAAGGTTGAAGAGAGTTATGACAGATCAGTCAAAAGCAGAATCATCATCTTGTGGAGTACGCACACGGTCCCAATTAAAAGACAAGCTCGAGGTATGGGAAGAAGATGGAATGATTCATACTCGAGATTCATTACGTCTTAAAGTCGATATCCCGATATACAAGAAGGAGGATGTTCCTCCTAAATTTGTGAATGGGAGGCCGTTCTTAACAACGGTGCAACTTTCTAAGTTGTCGGCTGTAGAGATTACAATGCATGAGTGGTACATGGTGGCTAGCAACAAACACAAACTCGAGGGCTTCTCATATGTTGTGCCAGATGATGCATTTTGGAGCAAAGATAATGTAGATGCTGTGCGGCATTTATTCTTTGACGATCTATGGTCGTTGTACCATCGAAAAAGGATGGAAACCAACTACTTAACCCTCTTTTGCTTGTAAGTACCTCTAAACTTTAATGTCTGTTAGTTTTGTACAGCACAGATTCTAACAACTATTGCTTCTTACATGTAGGATGCAGTACATAGATGGTAAGAAGAAACAACTTCAGACAGGGTTTCTTGATCCATTGATGATATCCCAAGCTCGCTACAAAGAAGTTGTTCGGAGACATGGAGAAGAATACAAAGACCTTGATGATGATGAATTTGAGAGAGCAGTCAAAAAGAATCAAAGAAAAAAAATGAGGCTAATGGCAGCATACATCGGGCGAGCCATGTACAATCATGTACAACATGGCAAGGAGTTAATAATAGCTCCGCACCACTTTAAGTAAGTTCTCCACATGGTTTTGAACTACAAATTATGGCAATCGTGATCTTAACATGTGTTTTCGTATATGTATATGTAGTGACCACTACATTTGTATCAAGATCTTTCCAAAGAGTGGTACAGCCATGGTCTTCGACTCGCTGAGAATGGAAAAGGATGCATATAATGACTTCTTGAGGATTTTACAGAAGTATGACTATTTTACACTTGTACTTACAACTTAGCAAATGTATTCTCACAATGGTATTCTTATATGCAGCGCATACCGTTTTTATTACAAAGATCTTGGCGGCGAGCATCCAGAGGACAAGCCTAATTTGTCAATATCATTATGTTCAACCAGTCAGAAACAACCTCCTGGTACTGTCCTGTGCGGTTATTATGTATGTGAATGGAGTCGTGTCAACCGTGAGGATGTAAGTTCCCTATCATTGTCTATGTTTCAATTTTTTTTATTGCAGCCCATGACATTACTATTACAAAGCACCTTTTGCTTTCATTCCAGGTTTCTAAATCCAACATCAAGGATGAATCGCAAGGAAGAGATATGGCTACTGTCGGCGTGGCTAAGGTTGTAAGAGACTTGCTTTCCTTTTTGCACCGTGAAGTTCTTCCCCCAAATGGACTACTCTTCAATGAAAAGGGAAAGTTGTCTGATCTCCCAGAATTGTACAATCTAGCTCACAGTGTTTAGACCTTGAATTTGTTTAGCTTATGTCATGTGTGGGCTGTTCTTCAATGTTGATGTATGGACTTGAACTTGAGCTGCTGTAAATTATGGTTTGGTGATAATACTATTATTGTCGTTCTGTGAATGTGATCTGTGATTTGTATGAATCTGTATATCTATTTGCTGTATGAATCTGGATATGATTTGTGAATGCAAATTGAATTTGGATATGAATCTGGACATATTAAACCGCTTGTGATGTGTTAGATCACAAGCGTCTGGGCTTGCAAACTGCTTGTGATATGTATTTATCACAAGCGGCTGGGCTTAAAACCGCTTGTGATATGTTCCTATCACAAGCGGATTGGCTTACAAACAGCCTGTGATATGAATTTATCACAAGCGGCTCGGCTCAAAACCGCCTGTGATATGTTCCTATCACAAGCGGATTGGCTTATAAACAGCATGTGATATGTTCGTACCACAAGCGGTTTTTCTTTCAACCCGCCTGTGATGTCTCTGAAACACAAGCCCAGTGTTTGTTTCTCACAAGCGGTCCGTTTGGACCAAACCGCCTGTGATGTTGGCCTATCACAAGCAGTTTGTTTGGAAGAAACCGCCTGTGATGTTGGCCTATCACAAGCGGTTTGTTTGGAAAAAACCGCCTGTGATGTGTGTCTATCTCAAGCGGTTTTTGATCGACTGCCTGAGATGTTGTTTTACATCACAAGCGGAGCATCTCAAGCGGTTCCTGAAAGCGCTTGTGTAGAGGCTAACCGGACCGCTTGCGTAGAGCTTTATTGTAGTAGTGATATCATGATCAGAGCTGTAGGGGTACCTCCTACATCTTTTGATGACGCAAATCCAAAATACCGATCAATTAGGACACTGGAGGAATGGGAAGCACGACATCCTATCTACCTGGTGCACCAGTACTTCAATGATCAAGAACCATGTTTCTTGATGAGATGGTGAACTGCATCTACAATCAAGCTCTTTATCAACCACGAGCAGCAACCTCCTAACTGGTGAAGATTCACGTTTACTTCATCTACATCAACTACAATGACTACACAGGCACCTATGATGACTACAAGCTCGGGTTAGATTTTGATCGACTGATTCTGCATTAAGTTATGTTTGTGATCATGATTAGGGTAAACATAGATCCTACCACTAAGTTAATGGCATGCTTATGCTAGATTAATTTAAATCTAACAATCGGTATCAAGAATATACTTAGTCCTAACATTATCCCAATGCAGAGCTAACTAAGCTTAAGCGTCTGTTGCATTAGATCGGTCACACCAATTAAGTGTTGATTAGCAACAATTAAAATCAGCTACTTTCCCAAATCAGCAATTAGAAGGAGAAGATTTGCGCAAATCCTAAGGGCCTGTTTGGTAAAGCTTTCATCTGCTTCTAATTCTCGGTTGGAACTTGAAAGATATCTAGGCCCCTAAGTGGGTTTTGGTGATAAATGACAAAGCACATGTATATTTAATCGTGTTATTAAGCATGTGTGCAGGTGGTAATGGTGACTAAGCAAAGCTTTTAGAGAAGTGTGAACCCTCAAAAAGGATATGAAAAGCGGCATCCTCAAGTGTTTGTGAAGATTAGATTTTATTTTTAACATTGAGTATAGGAACGCCGTACTATCAAGGGGAACTGTGATCCACTAGTGTAGACATGGTAGGTGTGCTCAAGAGAACCCACAAAAATCATAAGAAACCATCTCAACACTCAAAAGGGACTTAAATGTGAAATTCAGTGTCCAACCTGGAATGTCCGGGACACGTCCGGAATGTCCGGACAGAGCGTCCGGAGTATCCGGACGTATACCCGGAGTATCCGGGTTACTGTTACCGGTCTGCAAAACCTGTCTGGTCCGGAGTGTCCGGACCCCTACGTCCGGAGTATCCGGACGTATACCCGGAGTTTCCGGGTACCGCTCTCCCAACGGCTAGTTTCTGGGAGAGGGGGTATAAATACCCCCATACCCCCTCTCACTCTCTCTCTCTCTTGCTCTTTTTCGACCAGAACCGCAGAAAACTCAAAGAGAGCCCTCTCACTCCCCATTTGCTCCATTCTTGAGTGATTTTAGTTGGGGGTTTGAAGTGAGATTGTTGCAAGAGCTAAGATTGTGCAAGTAAGCCTTGATTTCATCTCTTGAGCACATCAATCCGAGTCTAGCCCGTGGATTCTAGTTTATTACTCTTGGAGTTTCAAGCTCCTAGACGGCTAGGCGTCGCTTGTGATTGCGTGATTGTTTTGTGAGCATCACAGCTGGTTTATAACCTTCTTTCCTCTCTGAGGAATTCATAGTAAGTAACCCTAAGGTTTGAGCGTTTGTCTCACCCTTGGGAGAGGAGCATAGGAGTTCTTGAGCACCGTCTCTTGAATTCTTCCTCAACGGAAACGTAGCTTCTTTGGGAGTGAACTTCGGGAAACAAATTCTGTGTCATTCTCATATTTCTACTTCACAATTGTGATTATTTGCTTGTGAGACTAACCTTTTAGGGTTTGAGGCCGATCTACTTTTGTACAAGTCTCAAGAGTAAGACAACTGGTGAGAAACAACTCAAAGGTACCACTAGTCCCTCTAAATTTGCAGGACTCAATTTACAGCATTTAAATCAGTGATTAGTAGCACGTTCTCTCATACCCGGATAGTCCGGATAATATATCCGGAAACTCCGGACTTTATATCCGGAGTATCCGGATACCTGTGTTGCTAACCGTGTTCAAAGTGTTTTAAGTTGCAAATTAGCCTATTCACCCCCCTCTAGGCATCTTGAGGTCCTTTCAATTGGTATCAGAGCCAGGTTCTCCATATTTGAAGCTTAACCGCTTGGAGAGTCAAGATGTCGAGTGACGCTTCATCCAAGGGTCAAGCTGATCCAATGGTTGAAGTTCAGAAGGAGAAGTCATTTGAAAGATCAGAAGATAAGAAAAAGAACAGGCTACAAGAAGAGGAAGAAGATTTGGAAACAACCGACGATGAGATATCATTTCAAGAATGGAAGGCTTGGAGGAAAAAGAAGAAATTGCAAAGAAAGAAAGAGAAATCAAGCACTAAAGTTATAATCGAGTCAAGTGATGACTCGGATAATGACTACAAGAGAAGATCTTCAAGCTCTTCAAAGGTGAAGAAAAGAGCCAACTATCACAAAGTTGGTCATGACTATACATTTCAAATTCCTAGTGATCATAATGCTTCAATTCACATGGGAAAGCCCCCTTATTTTGATGGAACGGGGTATAATCAATGGAAGACCAAAATGTTTGGTTATTTGAGTGCAATTCACAAGGATCTATGGAAAATCATTGAAGTAGGGTGTGAAATCCCGGAAGATGGAGAAGCCACAACACCAGTTCAAGCATATGTCTTACAAAGAAATTATCAAGCGTTGAACATTCTTCACTCTTCCGTGAGTCCGGAAGAGTTTGACAAAATTGAAGATTCTCCTACCACCAAGGATGCTTGGGACACACTCCAAGTAAATCATCAAGGGTCAAGAAAGGTCCGAGAATCAAGAATCAAGACTTTGGAAGATGAACTAAGTCTATTCTCCATGAAGAAAGATGAAACCGTTAAGGAGATGTATAACCGCATGAAAAAGATCACCAATCAAATCAAGTCTCTTGGTGGAGACAAATGGGGTGATCGTGAGATAGTGGATAAACTTTTAACCGTCTACATGGCTAGGGATGTCACATTACCTAGTTTGATAAGAGCGGAGAGGGGTTTCAAGCATTTCACCGCCGAGAATGTTCTTGGAAGAATTGAGGCTCATCATGATCAATTGAAGAGAGTCAAAATAAATCAAGATTTAGCCGATCTACAAGAGCAAGCTGCAAAGAATAATGGGTTGGCTCTTCAAGCTAAGTTGAAAGGCAAGGAAAAAGCAACCCAATCATCAAAGGTTGATGACTCTAGTGATAGTGAAGATGATGAGCTTGATGATGAGCAAATGTTCTTTTTCATCAAGAACTTTAGAAGAGTTCTAAGGAAGGGCAACTTTCAAAACTTTGGCAACAACAAGAATGAATCAAGAAGAAGATCAAGCAAGCCATGCTTCGGTTGCAAGAAAATCGGGCATTTCATTGCGGATTGTCCGGAAGAAAAGAAGAAGAACAAGAATCCCAAGGAGAGTTCATCCAAGAGGGATAAGTCAAGATTTAAAAAGCGTGTTGGTGAAGCTCATCTTGGTCAAGAATGGGATTCAAATGAAGAAAGCAACTCCGACAATGAAGATATTGCAACCATGGCATTTAAGACTTTATCCTCACATCAACCGAGCTTGTTTGAAGATCTCACCGATGATGAAGATCGAGATCAAATTATGTGCTTAATGGCAAAGAACTCAAAGGTAATATCTCCGAACTCATCGGATGATGAAATAGATGATGATGATGAAGTTGCTAGTCTTATTAAACAATATGGCAAGAGTGCGGCAACTAGAATAATGAAATTGATAATGAAACTAGATGATCTAGATGAGACTCTTGAATCACAAGAGGAATTGTTTAGGCTTGAAAGAGAAAAATCCGAGACTCTTGAAAAGCACCTTACCTATGAAAGGAAGGAAAACAAGAGGCTTGGAGAATCTCTAAAAGCCAAGGATAACATGCTTCTTGAGGTAGAAGAGTCATTTACTAGTGAAAAGAGGAAAGTGGATGACTTAACTAAAGAATTTCTTTTAGTTGAAGACACTCATGCTAGATTAAAGAGAGACAATGATAAACTTCAAGAAAGCTTAACAAGCTTGCAAGCCATGAACACGGCACTTGAAGTTAAAGTTAGCACTCTCCTAGTAAGTTCCTCTAACACTTGTAAGGCATCGAAGTCATCTAGTCCTTCAACTAGCAATGGTTGTGCATGATGCTTTAATGTTGATATTCAAACTTGTGTGACTAACCATGCCGAAGTACAAGCCATGAGGAAAGAGATTAGTAGACTCACCCAATTGGTGCAAGAAGAGGCAATATCTCACAAGGAAGTACTCAAGACAAATCCCTCATCGAGGGTATAGGTGAGTTTGAGAAGCATACCAAGGGGTTTGGTTCAAGATACTTAAGTAAATATGGTTTTGAGAAAGGTAAGGGATTGGGAAAGAATGAAGATGGCACTTCACAAACCATTCCTTATGTCAAGAATAACAAGAAGGCCGCCTTAGGGGCAAGAGGAGGCCTAGTGAACATGACAACTCCCATCCATAGGAGAAGTAGTGAGAAGCAAAGATTAAGTCAAATCAAGTTTGTCAAGAGAGGCACAACATGTGATGAAGGTGCCAAAATTGTTGCATCCTCTTTGAAGCAAGACAAATTCCAAACGCCCAAGACACCAAAAACATTATCTCAAATGTCATTTTATACGGATTATGTTTTAACTAGGAACCACCATGGTAAAGTGGTTGCTAGGTTTGTGGGTCACCACTCATGGAACACTAAGGTGAAAAGCCATGTGTGGGTACCCAAAGTGCTCTTGACTAACACTCAAGGACCCAAGTATTGTTGGGTACCTAAAAGAAAGGAATAATCTTGTTTTGTAGGAATACTTTTCCGGTGGATCAACATGGGTGATTGATAGCGGATGCACAAATCATATGACCGGAGAAGGAAGCATATTTGAGAGTTTGAAAGAATCAAATGATGATCATTACATTACTTTTGCCGGAAATCAAAAGGGAAAAGTGCTTGGTACCGGTAATATTGATCTAAACTCAAAATTCTCTCTTTCAAAAGTTCTCTTAGTCGAATCTCTTGGGTATAATTTGTTATCCATATCACAACTTTGTGCATCGGGTTTCAATTGTTTATTTACTAACGAAGGTGTGACCATTATTAGGAGAAGCGATGGCTCCGTTGCCTTCAAGGGTGTACTCAAGGGAAAGCTTTATCTAGTGAATTTTTCACAAGAAAAGGCTCAACTTGATACATGCTTGGTGGCAAAGTCTAGCTTGGGTTGGTTATGGCATCGCCGACTAGCTCATGTTGGGATGAGAAATCTCAACAAGCTCCTAAAGGGGGATCACATTCTAGGACTAACAAATGTTTCTTTTGAGAAAGATCGTATTTGTAGTGCTTGTCAAGCCGGGAAGCAAGTTGGTGTTCCTCATCCGTCAAAGAGCATCATCACCACCGTCAAGCCATTTGAACTACTACACATGGATCTCTTTGGACCGGTGGCTTATATAAGCATTGGTGGTAACAAATACGGACTTATCATTGTTGATGATTATTCTCGTTCCACTTGGGTGTTCTTTTTGCATGACAAAAGTGTAGTGCAAGAGACATTCAAGAAATTTGCAAAAAGAGCTCAAAATGAATTCGAGACCAAGATCAAGAAAGTGAGAAGTGACAATGGCACCGAATTCAAGAACACCAACATTGAAGAATTCTTAGAAGAAGAGTGCATTGGGCATGAGTTCTTCGTTCCATATACTCCACAACAAAATGGAATTGTTGAAAGGAAAAATAGAACTCTCATTGAAGCCGCAAGAACAATGCTTGATGAATACAAGGTCTCGGATCAATTTTGCCGGAAGCAATCAACACGGCGTGTCATGCTATCAACCGTCTTTATCTTCACAAGATCTTGAACAAGACGGCATACGAGCTTCTACTTGGTAAAAAGCCTAACGTGTCATATTTTAGAGTTTTTGGAAGTAAGTGCTTCATTCTTAATAAGAAGCCCAAAAACTCTAAATTTGCATCTAAAGTTGATGAAGGCTTTCTTCTTGGTTATGCCTCAAATGCTCATGGATATCGTGTCTTCAACAAAACCTCCGGTTGTGTTGAAGTTGCGTGTGATGTGACATTTGATGAATCTAATGGCTCTCAAGAAGAGCAAGTTGATGATGTTGTAGGCATGGAAGAATCACCAAGCAAGGCAATCAAGAAGTTAGCCACCGGTGAAATAAAGCCACAAGAACAAGAGGATCAAGATAATGATGATGTGTTGATGTTCAAAGGGTCATCTACATCAACTTCCGCGGCGCAACCCGGAAACTCCGGTATTATGTCCGGAGACTCCGGATCACCTGTCCGGAGTATCCGAACACAGGGCCGGAGTATCCGGGTTATAGAAGATGAACCATCATCTGCACATCAAGATCAACCTCAGGCTGAACAAGAAGTCGAGCCTATACAACATGAAGCTCAAATTCCTCATCCAAGAATTCATCAAATTATCCAAAAGGATCATCCCGTAGATAACATCCTTGGAAGCATAAACAAAGGGGTAACTACTCGTTCTCGTTTAGCAACATTTTGTGAGCATTACTCGTTTGTTTCTTCTTTGGAACCACTTAAGGTTGAAGAAGCTTTGGATGATCCGGATTGGGTGATGGCCATGCAAGAAGAATTGAACAACTTCACACGGAATGAAGTCTGGTCCTTAGTAGAAAGACCCAAGCAAAACGTCATTGGAACAAAGTGGGTCTTTCGAAACAAACAAGACGAACATGGCGTGGTAACAAGAAACAAGGCAAGGTTGGTTGCTCAAGGCTTCACACAAATCGAAGGTTTGGATTTTGGTGAGACTTATGCACCCGTAGCTAGGCTTGAGTCAATTCGTATCTTGCTTGCTTTTGCAACTCACCATGATTTCAAGCTATATCAAATGGATGTGAAGAGTGCTTTTCTAAATGGACCAATCTTCGAATTGGTATATGTTGAGCAACCACCGGGTTTTGAAGATCCTAAGCTACCTCATCACGTCTACAAGCTACATAAGGCGCTCTATGGGCTTAAGCAAGCTCCTAGAGCATGGTATGAATGCCTTAAGGATTTTCTCTTAAGGAAAGGCTTTGAGATAGGCAAAGCCGATCCTACTCTTTTCACTCGCAAAGTTGACAAAGAAATTTTTGTGTGCCAAATATATGTCGATGACATTATATTTGGTTCTACTAATCAATCTTGGTGCGAGGATTTTAGTAGGATCATGACGAAGAGATTCGAGATGTCCATGATGGGAGAGTTGACATTCTTTCTTGGCTTTCAAATCAAGCAACTCAAGGAAGGAACCTTTATTTGTCAAACCAAGTATACCAAAGATATGTTGAAAAAGTTTGACATGGAGAATGCCAAGCACATCAAGACACCCATGCCGACTAATGGACATCTCGATCTAAATGAAGATGGCAAGACCGTAGATCAAAAGGTATATCGCTCCATGATTGGATCTCTTCTTTACCTTTGCGCATCTAGGCCCGATATCATGCTTAGTGTGTGCATGTGTGCAAGGTTTCAAGCTAATCCTAAGGAATGTCATCTTATGGCTGTTAAGAGAATTCTAAGATATTTAGTTTTCACTCCGTACCTTGGCTTGTGATATCCCAAGGGCTCCACTTTCAATCTACTTGGATACTCCGATTCGGATTATGCCGGTTGCAAAGTAGATAGGAAGAGTACATCGGGGACTTGTCAATTCCTTGGCCGGTCCCTTGTGTCTTGGAGCTCCAAGAAACAAAATTCTGTTGCCTTATCAACTGCCGAAGCCGAATATGTTGCTGCAGGTGCTTGTTGTGCACAATTACTTTGGATGAAATCCACCTTGAGCGACTTTGGTTGTAAGTTTAGCAAGATTCCACTTTTGTGTGACAATGAGAGTGCAATCAAGCTAGCTAACAATCCCGTTAACCACTCAAGAACCAAACATATTGACATAAGGCACCATTTCTTGAGAGACCATGAAGCCAAAGGAGATATCGTTTTAAGTCATGTGAGCACCGATAAACAACTAGCCGATATCTTCACTAAACCACTTGATGAGCAAAGGTTTTGTACCCTGAGGAGTGAGCTAAATATTTTGGATTCTCGTAACTTAGTTTGATATCATGCACATATTTGAGTGCCATAGAGCAATTGTTTTTGAAAAATCTACTAGAATTGCTAGGAGTGTGACTTTCAAAATAATCTGAATCTTCTCTTGCTTGCTTGAGACTATTGTTCCCATTGATTGATCGCTGGCTAGTCTCAAGTTAAGTAAACCTCTCACATCACTAGATCTCTCATTTCAAAATTCAATCCTATTCTCATTGAAATCCATCACAGTGTTAGGGGGAGCCGGATACTTCGGACAGCCGTCCGGATACTCCGGACATATGTCCGGATACTCCGGATGGTAAAACCATCTTATATATACCGCGGGGGGGGGGGGGGTCGGTCAAAACAGTTCTATCTCTTATTTTTCACCTCCACCGCGCCTCTCCTCCTCTCCACTGCCTCCCACTCGCCCAAGGGACTATTTCCATCACTTTTTCCCGTAAGGTTTGCGAATCGTTGAAAGGAGTGCTCTCTCTCGTCCGGAATCTCCGGAGAACGCTTTGGATTTGGAGTTTCCCTCGCTTTCCTCTTCATTAAGGTATTCAAACTTCAAATCGCCCGATCTCTCTATGTAGTGGTCAAAACTAGATATCCTTTGGGGCATTATCTTCCCTCCTGTGAAGCAGCTTGTGCACCAAATTTCATTCAAATCCCATGGGCAAATCTCTAGATTTCTTGAAAGTAGGGTTTACATGTCGATGCCCGGAGACTCCGGATGTTCTGTCCGGATACTCCGGACTGTCCGGAGTATCCGGACATATATCCGGACTCTCCGGATTCTTATAGTTTCAGCCTACGTGTCTCATTCCTATAGCCTCTAGCTTGCTCCTAATCGATATCTCCTATATCCAGGCTATGGGACGTGAGCGTGCACATGCTTCTTCCGGTCAGAGACGGCAAAAACGCCGTCATGATCCTCAAATCCAAGAGGAGGAAGTTTCACCTCCTAGCCCTCCTCCAAGAGAACTTCGTCCTCACCACCGTCCGGGCAAAGAGCCTGCAGGAAGCAGCTCACATGCCCGGCCACCTCGTCAAGCTCCATACATGATGCCAAGCATGGCCGTGCCTCCTCCTTCTCGGGCTAATCCATCAAGACGGGGAATTTCTTGGGAAATCTGCCCTCGCACTCCTCCTCGTCTTCAAGTTGAATATCCACAAGATCAACGCCCATATCCTAGGTGTCCAAAGCTTCACCATCCTCAAATTCTCACTGAGTTTACTACTACTATGGGGAGGAACTATTTCAAGTAGACTGTGGCTCTCACTGATGCGCGTAAGGAGGATGTATACAAGTATGAGAAGGCTGAAAATTTGGAAAGGAGATTTTGGTGTCAGTTGCATCAAGATTTCTACTCCTCCGTTGTCATGCGCAAGGGCAAAGCTCCAATTGTTCCTTGCAAGTACGTTGATTGGGAGTATTTTGAGAGGATGAATGACCCATTCTTCAATCAAGCTATTGCAAAGTGTAAGGAATTTGGTCTTTATGATATCATGGGATTTCGATATGATTGGAATGAGGAGATTCTTGCTCAATTTCACTCCTCTCTATTTTATGACGCAAGGCAAATTGCCTTCTTTTGGACTACCGAGGGAGTGAAATATGGAGTTGACTACATGACATTCTCTAGACTCTTTGGACTTGGTTCAGAGGATGAGAAGAGGGATCCTATTCATGTGGAACATCAGTTAAAGCCAAGTCAATTACCGGCTCTTTTCTACAACCCTATTCTAGCGGAAGCCGGCAATGCAAGCACTCTTCAACCATTCTACTACACCATGAACCAATTCTTTCGTGCCACTATTGATGCTAAGGATGGTGATGCCACTGCTCTTAGGTACTTTGCTTGCAATCTCCTTGCCCGTGTCATGCCCGGTGGGCGACCCTTCTCCATTATGGATTTCATTTGGAATGAGTTAAGGAGGACGATGAATGATCCATAAAAGTTTCTACCATCTGCTCCTTACATCATGTATATGATCGAGAGGGTTACCAAGGTTACATTTCCCAAGGATTGCAAGCATGCTGCCCTACACCTTCGTCCTCGATCCGGTGATGCACCGCACGCCCCTCCTCTTCATGCCGGTGCCACAAGGAACCCAAGGTTTGACCCGGCTCCATCTTATTCGGGTCCATCTTCATCTCATCGTGGTCATCATGATTCCTTTATTAAGAGGGCTCTTAAGAGCATTTTCTGCATGTGCAAGACTGCAACTCATGAGATAAATGAAAACCGCCGTGACATTATTGAGATTAAGAGTCACTTGGGGCTTCCGGCGGATCCCTACCATGAGTTGCCCGAGTTTGATGACCCATTTGCCGAATGGGATGCTACGGATGAGGCCGCAACTGCTGCTGCTCATGCTCCCCTTCCTCGCCCACGTCAGCGCACACGTGCCCCTATACGATCCCGTCGCTCTCCTCCTCGTGGCCAAGAGATATTTGATGAAGAGGAAGAGACTGAGGAAGAGGCACCTCCAAACTACCGCGAAATCCCCGATTCGGATGAGGATGAGGACACCTCCGATGAGGATGCCCAAGATGATGATGAGTAGAAGACCTTCTTGCCATTTTTCATTTCCTTTTTGGCACTTGATGACAAAGGGGGAGTGAAAATGTCATTTGTGTACTCATTTGGGCTATGTATCAACTTTATGCGTTTCTTTTGACTTTTCTCTTCTCATGTGAGGACTATGTGGTGTGAGGAACTTTGTAATGTGTGCTACTCTGTGGTTCACCAATTTGCAGTTTGTTTCTAAGGATGAGCTGATAGTGTGATCTTAATTTGATTATGATGCAATGTTATTTTCTCTGTGTTCTAACCTGATGGTCCGGATACTCCGGAATTTCTTCCGGATACTCTGGACACATGGTCCGGAGTCTCCGGACATAAACCCGGCGTCTCCGGGTTTCACTAGTGTTTCTTGGTCATATATCATGACATTTGCATCACACATTTTTCAGCGCACACACATGCTCACCCCACTGTAGAATGTATAAAGAGTTTCCATATCTTTTACGAATATGCCAATCTTGACTTTAGAAAAGTCAATTTGAAATTCAAATTCATGGCATTCATTAAGGGGGAGCTCTTTACATGCTTATGATTACATTCTTTTGTTATCAAATGAGATACATGTGAGTTGTCATCAATCACCAAAAAGGGGGAGATTGAAAGATATCTAGGCCCCTAAGTGGGTTTTGGTGATAAATGATAAAGCACATGTATATTTAATCGTGTTATTAAGCATGTGTGCAGGTGGTAATGGTGACTAAGCAAAGCTTTTAGAAAAGTGTGAACCCTCAAAAAGGATATGAAAAGCGGCGTCCTCAAGTGTTCGTGAAGATTAGATTTTATTTTTAACATTGAGTATAGGAACGCCGTACTATCAAGGGGAACTGTGATCCACTAGTGTAGACATGGTAGGTGTGCTCAAGAGAACCCACAAAAATCATAAGAAACCATCTCAACACTCTAAAGGGACTTAAATGTGAAATTCAGTGTCCAACCCGGAATGTCCGGGACACGTCCGGAATGTCCGGACAGAGCGTCCGGAGTATCCGGACGTATACCCGGAGTATCCGGGTTACTGTTACCGGTCTGCAAAACCTGTCTGGTCCGGAGTGTCCGGACCCCTACGTCCGGAGTATCCGGACATATACCCGGAGTTTCCGGGTACCGCTCTCCCAACGGCTAGTTTCTGGGAGAGGGGGTATAAATACCCCCATACCCCCTCTCACTCTCTCTCTCTTGCTCTTTTTCGACCAGAACCGCAGAAAACTCAAAGAGAGCCCTCTCACTCCCCATTTGCTCCATTCTTGAGTGATTTTAGTTGGGGGTTTGAAGTGAGATTGTTGCAAGAGCTAAGATTGTGCAAGTAAGCCTTGATTTCATCTCTTGAGCACATCAATCCGAGTCTAGCCCGTGGATTCTAGTTTATTACTCTTGGAGTTTCAAGCTCCTAGATGGCTAGGCGTCGCTTGTGATTGCATGATTGTTTTGTGAGCATTACAGCTGGTTTGTAACCTTCTTTCCTCTCCGAGGAATTCATAGTAAGTAACCCTAAGGTTTGAGCGTTGGTCTCACCCTTGGGAGAGGAGCATATGAGTTCTTGAGCACCGTCTCTTGAATTCTTCCTCAACGGAGACGTAGCTTCTTTGGGAGTGAACTTCGGGAAACAAATTCTGTGTCATTCTCATATTTCTACTTCACAATTGTGATTATTTGCTTGTGAGACTAACCTTTTAGGGTTTGAGGCCGATCTACTTTTGTACAAGTCTCAAGAGTAAGACAACTGGTGAGAAACACCTCAAAGGTACCACTAGTCCCTCTAAATTTGCAGGACTCAATTTACAGCATTTAAATCAGTGATTAGTAGCACGTTCTCTCATACCCGGATAGTCCGGATAATATATCCGGAAACTCCGAACTTTATATCCGGAGTATCCGGACATATATCCGGAGTATCCGGATACCTGTGTTGCTAACCGTGTTCAAAGTATTTTAAGTTGCAGATTAGCCTATTCACCCCCCCCTCTAGGCATCTTGAAGTCCTTTCAATTCTTTGAGAAGAGTAATTCTATGGGCCGAAAGTGATTTTTTATAACTCCCACCGTTGACTCGAACCGCAGATGCTATGATTTGCATATCCAAAGCCAACAACCTGACCACCCCTCCGCTCCCGCACCAGTGCACCTGATTTTTAATAGGCCGCTGAATTTTTTTCGGCCGGTCCACCATCATAATTTTACAGCACATACATAGAAACAAATTTGTAATCTATGTTCTTGTTGTTCAATTCTTTTTTAAAATTTTGTTCCACTAGTGGTTCTGATCTGTTCTATGTGCTTTTCCTCCGAGTTCGTATACTAATTACTCCTATGTAGAAATTTCTGTTCTGGATCTATAAAATTTTGTTTCATGAGTGTTTTTTATTTATTCCATTTGCTCCCCCACCCCCACCCCCCCCCCACCCAGTTCGTAGACTAGTTGTTCCTGGTATATAAATTTATATTCCAGCTGTATAAAATTTAGTTCCATAATTGTTTATCATTTGTTCTACACATATTGTTTTCCATAAAAATGTATACTAATTGTTCTTTGTATACAAGTTTTTTTCCCAAATTTATAAACTTATGCCCCACGTTTTTTATTTATTTCATCCTTTATTCTTCATTTATTGAACAATTGTTGCCACTATGCTTACACACTATTTCAAGTTCACAAATATTAGTTTAAGAACAATATAAGCTAAAATAACATTTCTTTATAATGTTTACCTATCACAGAAATGAGGTTTTATCTGTAATATGTAACATATTTGTGATTAGATACAAAATGTATATGAATCTGGAAGCTTTGTCATCCAAGTCATGCAAACGTTTGATGGTACAACTGCAAACTTTTGATGGTACAACTGTTGAGCATGTTTTTAATGTAAGTTATTATTGCTTATTTGTGTTGTACTGCGATATCGGGAGCTTGTCTTCTGTACTTAATCATATGGAAAAAAATTATCATGTGAAACTATTTAAGTTATTACATGAAACAAATTTCATGCACGTCTGGAATAAATTTCATGTTGATTCATTCGTCTTGCAGCATAACATTCTTGCTCGTCGAGCCAGGGTCCTGTTTTAACTTGTTACAAGCGAGCATAACAAAGCAAAGTTTATTTTATGCACAAATTCTATTAATGCAAGTTTTTATTTTAATAAGAAATAATAAATTATGCTTTAAGTAATATTAATAATTGTAACAATATTCCTTCTCAATATTGTTCCAGGCCAGCTACTTTTCCAGCTGGGGTCGAAGATTTGGAAAGATCTGATTATCTGCAAATAGTTTATATGTAGTCCTGGAACAATTTAAGATTACAGGTGGAAGAATTCATATTTACTTCTAGAACATTTTAACCATAAATGTGGAACATTGTTCTCATTAAATGCAGTTTGCTCCGTTTGTGTATATCTGCAATATTGACCTCCAGTACACTACTAGTTTTTCATAAAAATAAAATAATTCAAAAATGTTAAACTTTGGGCCTTTTAAAATTGGTTGTTATCTATTGTTCCAAAAGCTAGAGCAAATAGTCTGAAAAATAGCCCAAATTAAATTGAATAGTCAATGGCAGGTCAGGTGTGCCTGACACATCGCTATTCAGATAACAATAGATAGCAAATAGTCTTGGCACAGCAAATAGTCAATGGCAGGTCAGGTGGCCTCTGACACATCGCTATTCAGAATTAAATTGAGAAAAGAAAAGCCGCAGGTAATTTTGTGGTACATTTGACAAAGTGGCAAATTCAGTCAAACATTTGACGCCTAATTGTCTAAAATTTCAGAATACATGCCAACTTGTCTTGCAATCTCTGCAGGTCGTTGGTACTAAAAAGTGGCAACATAAACTAGTAGTAAAAAATTAGCAAGTTCGTCATTCATTTCAATGCCGTATGATGTGATTTAGCAAGCAAGCAAGCTGGCTTTGGCATTATAAGCGTTAAAGTCTAGCTTCCTCTCATGTTTATTCACCTTTCAAAGACTGATGAAATGTGAACCTTTTTTCAGCCAAATGGTAGTGACCTGGTGAAATAAGTTTTCAAGAGTGAGTTTCTTGACGGGTTGACACAGAAGAATAGTGACTGAAGGAGTGGAGGAAGTTTCATGCCGACAATGTAGCGCTCCATTACCCGCAGCTTCGATGATTCCTGATGTTGAGCTGCCACATCTTAGTATGTATTTGGTTCTTAGGGATGAAACGGGGATTGGATGGGGTGATCCTAGTTTTAAAGGTGATGGATGTGAGTTATGAGACACGAGAATATCTCTAAAGAGGAATATACCTCCAATATGCGGGACGAGTGTGCCCCTCCAAATTGAGGAGACGAACTCATCCCTCTTTTATACTATTTCTGTCTTATTTTTCTTCGCAGGCGAATCACAATCCGGATTCCTATTGGACAGAGAGCATGGTAGGAGGACTCCAACGGCCACACGCCCACGATGAGTTGGACCTATTTCGTGCCTGTCCGATTATGGTAGCGCACCGTCCCATGAAGTCGAGCCGAGCCGGATCCATGATGATGAGCCACTGTCAACGACCCATCCAACCATCTCATAGTCCATCGTGGACAAATACTCAGCATGATGGTATTTTGACGGTATACGCACCAAAAATGCTAAGTTCTTATGTTAGATTAATTAAATTTTAATTTTCAGACCAATCTACACGCTTGTATTCCGGATACAATTCACTCATAATTCACTTAATATATAATGTAACCTATTTTTCTCATTAACGTGCACCAAAGAAAGGATAATGGGTTGGGGTTTGGAATCAAAATTTATTTTGATTTTGGGAAAAGAAAGTTGGTAGAAAAAAATGGTAGCCCAAATCAATTCCTCCCTTCTGGGTGCGTTTAGCAACTGAATAGGAAGAGGCGTAGGAATTAGCGGTGGGAGTTGATGGAGGGAATTCATTTGGGAGTTTATTTTTTAAGTCCTAATCCCTTGTTTGATTGGTGAAAGGAATTAGAGGAGGAAGTTGGAGAGGGAATTCATATCCTCTGTTTGGTGTGTAGGTTTTGACGTAGGAAAATTATCATAGGTCATGATGAATAGTTAAGATCATTTTTGTCGGAAGATTTCTCCAGCCGGGTGGCGGAGTGCACCCATCTAATCCTAGCTTAGGATGAGTTTGGAGGTAGTCAAGGAATGCTCGATCTAGAGACGTATGAACACGAGTAGCACATACGGGTTTAGAGTGGTTCAGGCCGCCTGAGCGTAATATCCTACGTCCACTGTGTGATGTATTGCTTGTAAGTTTGGGGGAGGAACTCCTGACCCTGCGTGAGTGAGAACCTTTGTGTGTGTGTGCATGAGTCCACTTCTAACGTGCACGCTCTCCATTTTACAGGCTCAAGGGGAGCGCGTACACTGAGCGGAGTCCCGACAGGTGGACCCCGCGATATATTAAATAACGTACACATTGGAGCCTTAAATGACTCAGATCCGGAGATCTTCCTCGTCGGCCTCTGTGTGTATCCTCTGTCTGGATATGGTCTTATGCCGTCTTGCTGGCATAGGGTCTGCTGCCGCTGACATGCGTAGAGGGAGTCGTGCTGTCGATGTCGAGTCAGCTCCCGCTGATAGACGGAGGGGCTATACTGACCTGCTGTGATGTAGCCTTTGCGCACTGTAGCAGCGCACGTTGTGGCGTTCCTGCAGCAGGTCATGATAACTCTTCGCCCATGCGCGCGGCGCTGTGATGTGATGATACGTCCCCATGTCCTGCGAACCACCTCGATAACTGCGGGCTTACCGTGCCGTCACCCATACCTGCCCAACGTGTCAGAGGTCGGCCCATGCCCTGTCTTCGGTACGCGCACCCTAACCACCCGCATTTAATGCGGTAGTTGGGCTGACTTCTCACAGAAGGCTGGAATCCACCGGACACATGGCAATGCTGGTTTAGCGGCCGCTTTCTCAGGGGCATGTGGCGGCACCGGACCCTCTCCCTGGTGGGATGGGAGGTCCGGGCCCCCCCGGCTGGCCCAGGCGCTCAGGCCCCCTGGGGTCCGGCTTCCACACGTGGGGGCCCAAGACCATCCCGCAGTGGTCCGGGCCCGCAGTAGCTGTTCCTGAGCACTTCGTCCTTACGGGCACGTGGAGGCATCGGACCTGCTAGTACGTGGGGGGAGGTCCGGAGACCGTGCCCCCAGTTGTCAGGCCCGGGCCTTACGCCCTGTCGCCCAGAAGCTTAGTGCGAGGTCCGTAACCTCGCACCCCTCGGGCTGGATACACTAATAGGAGGTACCCCTGTCTATATGTACCGATAGAGGCCCCCGGGCCCACCTCGGGTGAGGTACAAACCTGCAGGTGGGGCCATAATCTTGTGTTGCACTGGGTGGACTGGTTGCTCCCATTGAGAAGGGGCAAGAAGGACTTTCCGCTCCGGCGAGATCTCCGAGGCGAAGTCCACTACCCGCGTTCAGCATGCCTGACTGTTCAGCTTCCGTCTTATGCGCGCACGTCCCGCTGTACTGGTGGTTCAGATTCCACCTTTTCTTCCCGCCTCCAGCGACCATGCCTATGACTGGCGGGCTCGGGCCCACCAGTCATAGGGGGTGAGAGGCGGACGCTTGCTGCGATCGACTCTTTGGGTTCCCCCCGGTCGCCGTGGAGTTCAAAGGGGGAACATCCTTATTAAAGGCATGCGCCGTAGGGATTGGCTACCTTTTCACACTTGCCTTCTCTAGACGCTGCTGCGCCCTTTCGTCTTCTCTCGCATCATTACGATTTGCTCTTTTCGCCCGGTGCTTTCTTCCCTTCCTGCTTCCATATGATCCTTTCTCTCGCATCTGCGGCAATCTCCACCATATCTCCTCTCAGCCATCCTCGCCGTTTCCAGTGACAAGAGCAGCTCGACATGGTGCACCGCCTCCTTGGTTGGACCGCGCCGGAACTTGCTGGGAAGATCCGGGCAGGTTCGAGTTCCCTCAACGACCTGGTCGAGGGGGAATTCGTCCTCTTCAACTTGTATATCACCCGTGGACTAGCCCCTTCGATCTCCTCCTTCTTCCTTTTGCTTCTGGAGGAATTCGGGCTTCAGCTGCAGCACCTCACCACCCACTCCATTCTCCTCATGTCAGTGTTCGTCCACTTCATGGAGATGTTCGTGGGAGTCCGCCCTAGCGTTACCATCTTCAAGCATTTCTACGCCCTGGTCGGCTCAGGGAGGAGCAGTTGCGCCATCGGCGTCTACTACTTCCAGCTGTGGCATGGGATGTCCAGCTCCTATATCAGCGCCTTCTCTAGCACCAAGTGGGAGGACTAGCATGTCACACCCGATTTATAAGAACATAAATCGAGCAATCATATATGCGCCAGGATCAAGTCACGCATATATACAACAGAATCATCAAGATATCACAACACGTATCTCGAAATAAAAGCGTATAAATTATAAATGAATATCTTTATTACAACTGAATCAAGAATAAGTTCAAGGAATGCGGAAGCGTAAAATAAATACATGAAAAGTAGGGTGCCACAGGGACGTCAACTGGGAGACAACGCCTAGAAATCGTCGAGTCCGCTGATGTAGTTCTCTATGTCACCTGGTACTGAGCAGCAGTCGAAGATATCCCAGCAAGAACAGAAGAGTAGAGAAGGCAAGTGTGAGTACACAACTTGTACTCAACAAGTATAACACGAGTTATGAGGCTCTACGGTTAGCTGACTCAACTGCATTAGCTTTTAATCTTGGCAAATTTTATTAAAGCTATTTACTACTAGTAGATGAATTACCAAAACCCAAGTTACATAATAATTAATCAAAATTAATCATGAGACTACTGAAAATCAAGCCAAACCACTAAAGGTAAACCCCACTAATCAGACGGAGGATCTGGGCCGCTCATGACCGTGAGCACGGCTAGTATACCAGTTTTACACTCTCGAGAGGTTGCACAACTTTACCCACAAGTCGTGAGCCACACTAGTTGTTCATCACACTTCCATAGGTGAGATGACTAGCAAGCACACTACGAGACCGTTACAAAGGACACGTTGGTAAGGTGTAACCGCTAAGGATTCTGGATCAGCGACTATGGAGCAAGCCTCGAGGGGGTACAAGACACACAGCATAGACCAAGCCTCGTAGCGCGAGGGTCATAGAAGCTTACCACCCCTCTTGCCCCGCAGGTAAGTTACTCCCAAACCAAAATGACCTAATTAGTAAGTCAAGACCGTCCCATTCCAGTCTTGTGGTTGCGCGGTTGTCCCAAGTTGTCGCTCTATGAACCGGTCCTTATGGAGAGTGGCCAACCAAGCACTAAGCACCGTGCTGGACCCCTAAACCAAGTTTCTAACAAAGACATATTTAACGACACGTGAGCCGCTCAAGCACACAGCACAGAGGGCCACTCTCAGGATCAAGTTGCATATACCATTAATCAAATTTAATTAAAAAGGACCAAGGTGAGTGAGAGCGCAGCACCTAGCACAACTAACCAAAATACAACCCAAGGTATTATGTAAGGGATAACAGTGGCTAGAAAATCCTTATAGGCTTACAGTATTAAAATGCAGCATGGAATTGTATTTAAAAGTGATAGGATGTTCATGTTATACTTGCCTTCCTCAAAGTTCTCCTGCTGCTGCTCAAATTGCTCTGCAGAAAGGGGCTCCTGGTACTCGTCCAAAGGCTCAGCGTCTACTCACGTTCGCAACGCCAAAACATGGTCCAGCACATACACATACATGCAAATAAGGGCAAAAGATAAGAAACAGTACAACATTACATGAAAACAGCACACAAAACTATGATAGAATGGTTCTACGCGTTACAACGATCGTGTGGACATAAAGAACACCTAAAACGGAGTTAGAACGCGAAAACTACGCTTGAAATAAGATCCAGGGACCTATCTACGAGAAAAACTGAGCCACAGGGGGTTCTGGACAAAAACCAGGGGTTTAGGTGCAAAAACCAGAAAGATCTGAGGGCTAACGTGCTAAAACAGCCGGGCTGGGCTTCGAACCTCAAATTTGGAAAGCTCAGGGGGGTCCGTGCAAGAAACAGGGCTAAACTACAATTATTATTGAACTGAAGTGGACCGCGGGTTTATTTTGGTAAAGCGCAGGGTCTCTTTATAAAAGTTATCGGCGCTGACCGATACGCTGCTCCTTTGACTCGCGCGCGGGACTGATTTGGGCCACCGGATCTACATCGGACGGCTCAGGGCGTGGGGTCGCGAGGGGGCAGCGGCGCTGACCGCCGGAGCTGAGTTTCCGCGCCGGCGCGGCTTCGGGGCTCGCCGGAGCTCGATGTTCCCGTCGCTCCGGTGGCTAATTCTCCACGACATCAAGCCAGGGGGCCTCACTGCGGCTCAAGGGATCGACCTAGGGCTACAGCTGGGCCTGGAGAGGCTCGGGCTTCGTGATCCACGGCTCGGGGCGGCTCGGGCAGCGGATATCATCGGTGAGTGGCGTTCTAGGAGCTACGGGCTGCCAGTGTAATATCTAGGTAATTAGCCAACTAGATATTAAATTGGATGTATTATATGTATGTATAGTATGGTGTATACAAGTGGTACAAAGCATTAGGGGTGTAATTGTAAATTATGAAATTTATAAGTTTTTGTGTGCAATTGTGTGAAAATACTCTTAAATGTCAAATTCAATTGAATATAGCAAAGGAAAGTACAAATATGAAGTTAAAATTTAAGAGAAATAGACTTTGTATAAAACTAAGGATTTATGTGTAATTAAAACAAATATAAGGGTTACATATGAAATGGGTGGAATATATGAGTCAAATTCAAATTTACTTAAGGGTTAATGTGTAAAAATACAAGTAATCATGACAGGTCAGAAAATTTGTAAACATGCCCAAAGTTTGATCAAAATTAGATGGGCAAAGACAAATTAATTTAAATTCTATCTTGTTTCAAAATGTAATCCAAATAGCTGTAAACTTTGAGTTTCGGAACCCAAGCCCTAAAGCAATGTTGTAGAGTTTGAAAAACTCTACAACTTTCATGTTGAACACCTTTTCATTTGACCTTTGTAGCAGTGGGGAAAATTTAGTTTACAGACGGGTCCCTGAACTCTTTGGAAATCACGAACAGGTCCCCCTGACACCTCCCTGCTTCGTCTTCCTCTGGCACGCGCCGCTTCCCTCTCTGCGCCGCTCCTGCCACCGCCGCTCGCCGCCGATGCCGCGTTCCGAGCTCCACCTCCAGCTGCTACACCGTCCACGCGTCATCTCCCCTCGATCCCGGCCTCTTTCCTCTCCCTTCCTGGCCTCACGCGCGCGCGCCACGACACCCCGAGCCATCTCCGGCCGCCACCTCCTCGCCGTCATGGACAGCTCATTGCCGCACCTTAACCTCTTCTCTCTCGCGCGCAGCAGCACCACTTCAACATTTACGTGCTGTTTTGCTACTCCCAGTACCCAATTCCGAGCGACCGAGCCGCATTCCCTCGCCGCCGTCTTCCTCCGCTCCGGCCGCGCACAACACGCCCGTGGGCAGCCCTCACAAGCTCACCCCCGCCCCAATCAACACCTGCACTAGCTTCCCCGTTACTTGCTTGTGCTCGACGACCAACTGTTCTTCCCCAATTTCCACCCGAGCTTCATTTCCGACGAAGCGCCGCCGCCGCCGCCTTCGGCCTCACCGTGGGCAGCACCACTCAAGCATTCCCGAGCCACCACAACACCATAAACAGCATCACATCATCACCCTGAAGCTTCCCGACCCATTCATTGGCCTTCTAGTCCACCACCGCGCCTCCCCGACGCTGCCGGCGTTTCTCTTCGCCGCCGCCGCTTCGGTCTCCGTCGATAACCCTTGATCCAGCGTCTTTTCATCAAATTGACTGCATGTACACCTTTCCCATGATGTCCTGGTTCTCGTGCGCAGGCTACTTGCCGACGTTCACCGCCGGAGCCCCGCTGTCGACGTCGACCCCTCCGCCGCCGCCTCGGGTCCCCGTCGAACTTCACCATTCCGGCCATCCCCGTCCACGACAAGTAGTGCAACTAGACCACGGTAAGACCCTGAGCCTTTCCCTGCACTTGGACCTCGCCGCCGGTGATCACCGTCGCCGGAACACGGCCACCCTCGCTTTGCTCTGTTCGGGTTCACGGCCAAGGACCCCGGGTTAGAAGAATTAAAAGTTCAGGGGGTTAAGTGCATAGTCTAAGACTCAGTTGAATAGTGCCGAAGGACCTCCTTATGTAAATACTGCTGTCAACTTAGAAATTCTATATCTCTCCGAGGAAAAATCATAAAATTGTAAACTAAATTTTTTTGGAATACTTAGAATAAGATCTACAACTTTACTTAAAGGGTCAACTTCAGTTTCTGAATGTTTGATGATCTAATTTAAATATCAAATTTAATTGCTTGTAGGCTTAGAAAATGCATAGTAATTCATAGAAAAATGATAAAATGGTAAAACCAATGATGATAGTTTTCTTTTAACATGTAGAATTGAAGAAAAATAATTATCTTTGCACTTTAGTATTATTTCCTTAATGTACAAGTTTTATTAGAATTAATGTGTAGTTTCCTTAGTATAATTAGTAAATACACTTTTAAATGTTCAAAAAAATCATGAAAAATATATTAAGGTTCTGTTTTGTGATATTACAAAATGATATTAAGTTTCCAACCAAGGGTTAGATATTAAATAAATTGGAAATAATATAATTGATCTATAATGTAATGGTAACTTAAAATTAATATAAATAATTAGTGTAGTCATTGTATAAAGCTTTTACATATAATTATTAGGAATCACCCCACTTGTTGCTCCATGCCACTAGTTAGGTAATTAGTGTAGCTAACCCTGTTGTTTGATGGGTTTAGGTAAAACATATAATACCCGATAAATGACTGCCCAGTACAGGGTAGTTAGGTTCATTGTCAAAATGTAATCGGATTGCAACTTTATCGCGAATTGAAATACAAGTGTATGCATCCATTAAACTTCATCTTGCATATCATGTAGACTCAACCACTCTCGCTGACGGGGATTATCAGCTGATCCCGGAACAAGAAGGAGGTTATTCTGAAGACCCCGGGAATCTCGTCGCGAATTTCTCTGAAGCCCCGAACCAAGGTTCAGAAGAAATTAATTTGACTAACCCCAACCCTACCAGCGAAGGCAAGCCCCGGACATAACCCCTACTTTATCACATTGCAACCTATATTATTATTTATGTATATCTTTATGCATTAGGTTCTTAGGAGTTGTTTGGAAACCTTAGTTGCATAATTCCAGGAACCTATGTATTGAATACTAGAACTTGAGTCCGAATAGCTGCTCTGCCTATAGGACCGGTAGAAGTCGAGTGATTTCCTGTCACTCGCGCGATATAGGAATTGTGATGTTTACATTCCTGTTATCACTATAAGGATGACGGATGGGAATTTTATGAGGTATCATGGTCAAGATGGTACCCCGTCTGTTTTGATGAATTTGGTAAGGTCACAGTGTGTGGTAGCGGTGGTTAAGTGTTTGAAAGTACTAGCCACATACCGTGAAATATGGTAAGCGGTAAGCCTAGTAACCGATCGGCTCGAGGAGTGGACATACCACCCACCACATGTATTTGCTTCTTTTGGTTACTTTGTTCGACGTGTAGACGTATGTCCTGCACTTTGGAAGTGCGTATGACCTGCAGTCGCTTGTGGTGGCACTGATCCACGAGTCGGAATGAAAGGCAAACGGTTGCTTCGGAACGACCCTTTGGTGTTCCAAGCGTGTGTGTTAGGTTTATCCTTGCAAGGTTTTGAATCTCGATTCAGGAATCGTCCGCCTCTCACGATGAATGAGACTGCTTACCCCCTTTACCACATAGAGTAACAAGAGCAATTATGTGATTATCAAAGATGGTGTTTGAATAAAGATCCTACCATGTTTGAATAGTTATAGGTGCTTACCTAGAGTGGTTAATTAACTAGAACCTGAAAATTAAAAGATGAAATTAAGGATCTACTATTTGTTGCTTTTCAGCTGAAAACTTTACCCAAAACTTAAAGCCATCATGAGTCTAGTTATGGGCTAAGTTATACCCAATTCCGGGTAAGTCTTGCTTAGTATACTCAGCCTTGCTTTTGATAATTTACTTCAGGTAATCCTATTGATGAGCCAGCATTCATTACACCGTGGCCCTACCCCTTGCCTGATGGTTGGTCCGTGGAATGGGATCCGTCCCCGGCCAACACAGATTCCGCCGAGTGATATTATGCCAGGGCTAGCATAATATCTGTAATGACGACGTGTATAATGACTACGCTTTTCAAACTCTGCTACTTTGACTAGAAACTTAAACTTGTTTTGTAATAATCTCTCATCAGTGGGAACTAATGATGCTTTATGTATTATTGTAATATAACTGCCTGTGGTGTAAATTTATTTTAGCATTATATCTCTGGACTCACCTTCGTGTGAGGTACTGAAGCGTCCCCCCATCAGGGAAGACTTAAAAGTGTTGATTTATCAGTCCCAGGAGACTGATAACACTTTTATTACATCAGATGGTACATCACCGTACAACTCTACGCGGTAATGGGCAGTGAAGCGCCACTATCGCGAGGATTACAACCAGAACCCACACTACTACACTAGCTACGAAAAGAGAATCGTCAGAGTCTTGCGCCATGCGGAATCCAACGGTGGCCTCAACCACAGGCAAGACTGGGTGCAGGACGAAACCCTACTCGTTGTCTTCGGGGAAGTAGTCTGGGTCTTCCACTGTAAAAATAGGAATGGGGTGAGTACAAATGTACTCAGCAAGTCCAATCACACCCACGGAGGGGGGGTATAACAGAATTTAATGCACAGGATAATCCAAGGATAAGGTTATAGTTCATTTACGAAAAACTCAGTTGTGTGCAAGGTTTGTTCAAAAAAAACTTTCAAAACGAGTTTTCTAATACCAAAAAGCACACGGTGTCGATCCACACAGGATCCAAGTTTTAAACTGCTACCGGACTCCCCGTCCGCCGTAGCACACGGCACAACTGCCGGACACTTTCCAAAAAACTCACACCAGCCCATCCATTCCCAGAGAGAAACCCTAGTTATGTGACCACACCATAACTTGCCCAGTACCGTGGGCACGGCTATTCGAATAGATTTTCAACTCTGCAGAGGTGTGCAACTTTACCCACAGGTGGGGTACCACAGCACGAACACCTTAGTGCCGGTGCAGATCCCATCGAAGCCCTTACCCACCTTAGCTAGACCTGACTAGCCACCACGGGATTTATCAAGGGGTCATTCGACCTACCACCGAGGTTTAACCGGGGCATAAGTCACACAGAGCTTATCCCGTCTCCTTGATCACCCGTTGCTCCCAGCTCTCCTGATGGCTATCAGACTAACTGGTGGGGTTAGGCCAAGCCGTTGCCCATACAACGGTCAAGTGGTTTGCACGACAGGAAGCTAGGTGAGACGACACATCAACTCGGTCCTTAGGGGTGACAAGATGGATATCTCCCCTCCACGCTCAACCACACAGGTACGAGCACACCAACGGCAATTCACACAGAAATGCCATCCATCCCGTCCGACTCGTTTCTCAAATCCACATTTTACCCTTTCCCACACACACGCATTTTCTTTATAAAATCAGGTGCTCAAGGTATGGTTGTCACAACAAGGGTGGCTATCCTACCATGGTTACGGCACGCAAAACCATGCAATTTTATAAAACAGGCCATCGGGTTGTGTTTATAAAAACTAGGACAAAAACATGCATCAAAGGGCGGAATTGAACTTGCCATCGTTAAATCCTTGCGGGAAGTCCTGATCGAAGCACTGTCCTTCGGGTTCGGGGTCGCAGAACTAGTCCTCGTTCACTTGATCGCAGTCGGGACCTTCCTCGTTCACTCCGTCTCCTAAGACGTAAACAAACAGGCACACGATCAAGCGAACGAACTAAAAGCTTTTACCGATAGGCTTGAATTGGAAATAATTTAATTACGGAGGTAGGGGCAATATTTTTGGGTAATTTCTATATAGCATGCTTAGAACTATGCTAGAAAGGGCGTGGTAAAGTTTCAGGTCAATCAGAGGTCGTTTCGCACATAAAATGACGCGCTAAAGGTGGTTTCAGGGCTTAAACGGGGGTCCAGGGGCCTATTCACAATTATCTAAAAAGGGTAGGGACTTATTTGCGAATGCTAGGGGTATTTAGGGCATGCTAACGGGTGTCGAGTGTAATTAAGTTTACGTGGTGGGGGGGGGACTTGGTTTGAAATATTAAAAAGGGCAAGGTCTCTTTAGCGAAAAGAAGTAATTAAGGGGAGGGGTTCCTTTTGGAGGAATATAGGAAGGGGGAGGGGGTTTTGGGTAAAAACGCTTTCTTCCTCCTCTCCTCCCCCGTGACTGAAACAGAGGAGGGGTTGGGGGGGGCGCCGGCGGCCAAATCCCGGCCGGCCAGGGCACGGCGGCGGTCCGGGGGTGGGGGGAAAGAAAGAGGAGGGCACGGGGAACCCATCCCCGGCCTCACCTTGAGCCGAGGTGGAGCGAGGGGGCCGGGCGACGGTGGCCTGCAGCGGCGGGTGGTGCGGCTCGGGCGGCCGGCGATGGGGGCGCGGGGAGAGGCAGGAGGCGGCGGTGGGAGCTGTGGGGGAGACGAGGGGTGGCGCGGGGCCGATTTATAGGCCGGGGAAAGCAACGGAGAGGCCGGGGTAGGTGGAAGCCGGCGAGCGGCGCGGGGCGGCACTAATGGCGCTCGGCCGCGGGCTTTCGTCACGACGCGGCGTGCAGCGGGGGTGCCGAGGTGCCGTACGCAGGACTGTGCCGTCACAGGAGCAAGGAAACGACGGCGCGCGCGGCGGGGCGGAACGCGGCAGCGGCGGGTGGCGCGGCGGCCGTGCGGGCGGCGCGTGCGCGAGCGCGTCGCGGCTCGGCCGTGCGCGTGCGCGTGAAGCGCGTGCGCGCGAGGGTCGGCGGCGCGCGCGCGTACGGCGGCGTGCGCGCGAGGGCGGGGTGGCGTGCGCGCAAGGGCAGGGGCGCCAGGGGCCGGAGCGGTGTGCGGGGTGGCGCTCGGGAGCAGAGGAGCAGGGAGGAAGATACAGGAAGGAGAAAGGGAGAAGGGAGGGAAGAAAAAGGAAAAAGGAAAAAGGAAAATGGGAAAAAGGAAAAAGAGAAAAGAGAGAAAAGGAAAAAGGGAAAAGAAATAATGGAAAAAGGGGAGAAGTGACGCGCGCCGGCGGGATTCGCGGCGGCGGCCGCGCGGCGGATTTCACGGCGGTGACCGCGGCTGGTCAGTTACGCGCGCGCGGCGTTCGCGCGCTGCACGAGGGGGAAAAGATGGCGTGACTGCGATTGGATTCGGGTGCCGGGAAATTTAGGGTTTCGGTGGAACGGTTCTTGAAAACGAAAACCTTAGCGCGTGATTTCTGGGTAAAATTTTCAGGATGTTACAAACCTACCCCACTTAAAATGAATCTCGTCCCCGAGATTCGGCTAGCTCCTAAACAAATGGGGAAACTCCTTCTTCAGAGCATCTTCGCGTTCCCATGTCGCTTCCTCCACTCCATGCCTGCTCCACTGAACCCTGCAAATCCGCACTTCGGAGTTCCTTGTCCTTCTGGTGACAGTGTCTAGAATCCTGACCGGCACTTCCTGGTATCGTAAATCCGGCTGTAGGTCTATTGTTTCCACTGGCACATATTCTCCCTCGGGTACTCTTAAACACCTTTCTCAATTGCGAAACATGGAACACTGGGTGTATATCTGACATTTCTTCTGGTAACTCTAGTCGGTATGCCACGGCTCCGACTCTCTTCAAGACTCGATACGGTCCAATGTATCGAGGGGCCAGTTTTCCTTGTACTTGAAACCTTCGCGTTCCTCGAATGGGTGAGACTTTGAGATAGGCGAAATCCCCTGGATCGAAACTTATTTCTCGCCTTTTCTTGTCCGCGTAGCTCTTCTGTCGGGACTGAGCTGCTTTCAATTTCTCGCGGATCTCCGCTACCTTTTCTTCTGCCTCTTTTATAAGTGCGGGTCCCACTAGGGCACGTTCTCCCAGTTCCGACCACATTAGGGGAGTTTTACACTTCCTTCCATAGAGGGCTTCGAATGGCGACATGCCCAGGCTGGCTTGGTAACTATTGTTGTATGAGAATTCTGCATAGGGCAGACTCTGTTCCCAATCATTTCCATAGGTCAGGACACATGCTCTCAGCATATCTTCCATGATCTGATTCACCCTCTCGGTTTGACCATCCGTCTGTGGGTGGTATGCGGAGCTAAAATCTAACTTAGTGCCCATGGCTTTATGCAGGCTTTCCCAAAACCTAGATGTAAATTGGGTTCCTCTATCCGAAACAATTCTGCTAGGCACTCCATGTAACTTTACTATGTTCTCCACATAAAGCTTTGCCAGCTTTTCTCCACCATAAGTGGTTCATACGGGTATAAAGTGAGCCGACTTAGTGAGTCGATCCACTATTACCCATATGGAATCGTGTCCCTTCTGTGTTCTGGGTAGGCCTACTACGAAGTCCATTCCTATTTCATCCCATTTCCAGACCGGGATAGGCAAGGGTTGCAATAATCCTGCCGGCTTTTGATGTTCGGCCTTGATCCTTTGGCAGGTATCACAATGTGCCACAAATCGTGCAATATCCGCTTTCATTCCATTCCACCAATATTTTTGCCTTATGTCCATATACATTTTGGTGGATCCTGGGTGGATGGAGTAAGCCGAGTTATGGGCTTCGTCCATGATTAATTGCCGGAAATCTCCATCCTGGGGTACGCAAATCCTATCCTCGTACCACAACGTCCCCTTATCGTCTACTCTGAAACCCGGTGCTTTGTTTTCTCCAGTCTGTTTGCAAATCCTTACTAACTCTCGGTCCGATCCTTGAGCCTCTCTGATCCTATCCTCTAGTGTTGATCGGACGTTCAGCACTTGGCTGGAACCTCGAGGAACAATGTATACGTTTAATCGTGCCATTTCCTCGCGTAGATGGTCATCCTCGGGTCCATAGCTTTTCCGACTTAAGGCATCGGCTACTACGTTTGCTTTCCCGGGGTGATAATGAATTTCCAAGTCATAGTCCTTGACCAACTCCAACCATCTTCTTTGCCTTAAGTTTAAATCCGACTGGGTGAAGATATATTTCAGACTCTTGTGGTCGGTATAAACCTCACACTTATTTCCAATCAGGTAATGTCTCCAGATCTTAAGGGCATGCACTACGGCTGCAAGTTCCAAATCATGGGTCGGATAATTCTGCTCATGAGTCCTGAGTTGGCGGGAAGCGTATGCAACGACTTTCCCGTCTTGCATCAGCACACACCCTAATCCTTGTCGGGATGCGTCACAGTAAGTCACGAAATCCCGATGAATGTCCGGTAGGGTCAGCACTGGGGCGGTCGTCAACCTTTGTTTCAACTCTTGAAAACTTCTTTCACAGTTTTCTGTCCAGGCGAACTTCTTTTCCTTCTTAAGAAGTTCCGTCATGGGTCGGGCTATCTTGGAGAATCCCTCGATAAATCTCCGATAGTACCCAGCTAATCCAAGAAAACTTCTGATTTCGCTAACATTCGTCGGTCGCTGCCAGTTGGAAACTGCTTCGACCTTCTCCGGGTCCACTGCTACGCCTTCCGTGGTCAGAATGTGACCAAGGAAAGCTACTCTCTCCAGCCAGAATTCACACTTGCTGAACTTGGCATATAACCTATGTGCCCTCAGCTTTTCCAACACTACCCACAGATGTTGCTCATGTTCCTGAATACTCTTAGAGTAGATAAGTATGTCGTCGATAAAGACTACGACAAACTTATCCAGCTCGTCCATAAATACTTTGTTCATGAGGTTCATAAAATAGGCAGGGGCATTAGTTAGTCCGAAGGACATTACAGTGAACTCAAATTGCCCGTAGCGGGTGACAAATGCTGTCTTAGGGATGTCACTTTCCCTAATCTTGAGTTGAAAATATCCTGACCGTAGATCGATCTTAGAAAAGTACTTGGCTCCCTTTAGCTGATCGAAAAGGTCATCAATCCTGGGGAGGGGGTACTTGTTCTTAATGGTAACCTCGTTCAGTGCCCGGTAATCTACACACAATCTCATACTCCCATCTTTCTTCTTGACAAATAGGACTGGGGCTCCCCATGGCGACGAGCTTGGTCTGATGAAACCAATTCGTTGCAGTTCTTCTAGTTGTTTCTTTAATTCTGTCAACTCGGATGCCGCCATCCTATAGGGTCTTTTGGCTATCGGGGAGGTTCCAGGGATAAGGTCAATGACGAATTCTATATCCCTATCTGGTGGCATACCGGGAAGTTCTTCGGGGAAGACGTCTGGGTATTCGTTTACTACCGGGACTTCTTCTAAGGGCTTGGCTTCCATGCTAAACACCATTGGGTCAAACTTACTATCCCGGGTGTGGCAGATCACTTGTACTCCTTCAGGGTTTGTTAGGTGTACCACTTTGTCAGTACAGCCTATGAGACCATTGTGTCGGCTTAACCAGTCCATTCCAAGGATTACGTCTATTCCTCCTGACTTAAGTACTACCAAGTCTGCTAGAAATTCTACCCCACTTAAATTGATCCTTACCCGTAGACAGCCTAATTGACAATTGATGTCGCCCCCAGGCGTCCGGGTTAATAGGGGTGTTTTTAGTAGTACTGTGGGTATTTTGTGTTTTTCCACATAGCTCGAGGATATAAACGAGTGCGATGCTCCAGAATCGAATAGTACTGTTGCCAGAGCTGAGTTGACTAGATACTCACCGAGCACTACGCCCTGAGCTTCTTGAGCCTCCTGCGCGTCGATGTGATTGACGCGGGCTCGTCCAAATGATTGCTGCTTCACCTGCTGGCTGCTATCGTTGTTGCGGACGGGCACTCGGTTGGCACCGGTCAGGGCTGGTCTGGGCCCATTCACCGTGTTGGAGAAGGCTGACGTGGCCGGTTTATTCTTGGCATAAGGGCAGTTGGCAATGTAATGCCCTATCTCGCGGCAGTTGAAACAGGCCCTAACATTGTTGTTGTCAGGGGCGGCCTGGCTTGCATTGCTCTGCGGGGCCCTCGTGGTATTCTGACTCCTAGGTGGGGCCTGCGATCCTGTCACTTGGGACTGGGTCCTATACTGCATTGGGGCCTGAGATCTTGGTGCAGTGTAGTTGGTGTTCCTCGGCTTTTGGAAGCGGTCCTGTTGGCGTGCCTTACTTTCCAGGAATTTGCGTTTATTATCCTTTCTCTCTTCAGCTTTGGCCCTTTCTGTGAGGATAGCCTTGTTCATCAGGGTGTTAAAGTCCGGATAGATCTGGGGAGTAAGCAAGGTCCGGAGTTCTGGGCTTAACCCGTTCTTAAACATGTCTTGCTTCTTATCGTCGTCGTTCACTTCTTCCGGCGCGTACCGGGCTAATTCTATGAATCGGTGGGTGTATTCTTCCACCGACATGCTTCCCTATTGTAGTGCACGGAATTCATCCGCCTTGCGCTTCATGGTGGCCGAAGGAATGTGATAGCGGCGGAACTCCCTTACGAATTCTGCCCAGGTGATGGTAGAGGCATCTTCGGCTGCGGCACAATAGTTTTCCCACCAGGATAACGCTGTTCCGGTGAGCTGGTGGGCTGCCAGAAGGACTTTATCCCGGTCCTGGCATTCGAATGGTTCGAGCTTCCTCTGAATCACTCGCAACCAGTCGTCAGCATCCAGCGGGTTGCAGGATCCGGCGAAGGTAGGTGGCTTGGTCCTTAGAAAGGCCATCAGCTTGTCGTTCATATTCTGCCATCGTGGCTGCCGGTTAATGAGGGCATTCGCCAGAGTCTCCAGTATGAGGGTCTGGTTATGGATGATCTGCGCCAGGTCTCCGAGGGGTGGGGGTGGTGGTAGTTGTTCTCCTTCTTGACTTCCCCCTCGGTTCTGGCTTACTTCTTGTTCTCCTTGGGGAAGATCTTGTTCAACGGGATGTGCTCCGACACTAGCGGCTACAGGGTTCCGGCCACGGGAGGCCCTCGCGACGTTCCGGGGGGTCACCTGTTGATTGGGTAAATTGGGGTTACGTTTATGTGATGTTTAAGTTGTTTAATTCGTATGTATATAAGGCAGAATCTACCTCCTGCCGGTACTCATATAAATAATCAGCACACAACAAACCAGCACACAACATCACAAACAACAAGCACAAACCATTTTATTACTGCAAGGGGGGTTACAACTTAGGGTAAGGCTAGGTCTCGTACTACTCGTCTGGGATCAGGCACCACAACAAAAGTGGCTGGGGACACATTACTAGGGTGGCGCCGGTCATTTTACTCGCGGGGCAGGTCTTCTTCTGGGGCGGAGAGCGCGAGTGATCCTTGCTTGCCGTCCCCTGGGTTTCCATCTGGCAAGGGTTGCGCTGCAGCATCCCTTTCGACGGCGGCAGCAGAGCTTTCAGGGTTCTCGGGTGGGGTTTGTGTGTTTCCAAAAAGGGGTCCCCACCCTATGACGGGTGTCCCGAGTAAAACATGGTCTTCCCCTATCGCCGGGACTGGTGTCCCGCTTTGGGTCCAATCTTGCATACGTCGGTCTCGGGCCTGCCTGAGGCTCTCTTGGGCGACTGCTTCGCTGCTGACCGCGGCTGCGGCTCTCGCCTCGGCATGGGCGGCTCGGATCTGCTGTATCCTCACCGCGAGCTCTGCTTGCTCGGCTCGATGGGTCTGCTCCCTTAGAAGGTTGGCTTGCTCATCAAAGAGTTGGTCCAGGGCGGCTAGGTAAGTAGCCACTTGGTACAGGGGGCCTTCTTCGTGGCGACGTCACTCCAGGTTTCTCATGCGTGCCTCCCAGACTGGGGTTCTGATGGCCGGTGGAAAGAACTTCGCTGTCGTGGGGGCGAGGTGTTCTTCAAAAATCCGGCACAAATAACGGAGTGCTTTTCGGATGGCCAAGGGGTAGGTGTCTTGGTGTCTAAACCCCGTGACGGTCGCTCGCCAAGGCTGGATGTCGGGGTAGCGGTTGCTCCTGGCGATGACCAGGATCACCCTGCAGCGGAGGGTACCATGGTGCTCGTACTCTCGGCTGTAGTACCTTGGGCGCTCCGTAACGCCAAGGTCTTCCAGGGTGTTGATCAAGAGGCTGGGGAATCCAGGTGCAGTTTGGCAATCGCCCTGGGTCCATCCTTCCTCAGCCATCTGAAACATGAACAGGGTAAACAAATTTTGTACAGGTACAACGAGGGAGTAGATATCACTTATTATTGCAACATGGTGGGGTACAGTTTCCAGGGGCACGGGGTTATTAGGGTCGGGTTCTAACTTGGAGTGCTAATCCTATTACGGGGATTCTTCCTCGGTCCTGATAGAGCGCTTCTTTATTGGAAGGAACCGATCCATCTCATTTTCGGTCTGAGTACCCTTATCCCAATGGGTTTCCATGGGTTCTTCTTCTTCCTCCTCTATCCATCCACCTATTCCGTTGCGGTTCTCGTATTCTTGCATCTGGGCTTGGAGGGCGGCTAAGGAATACTCGGCGTTTGCAGCTCTTGTCCGTTGTTCCTCCAGCTCCTGGGTTATCCTTTCAATCCCACGGATTAGCTGATTCAGTTGCGCCGACTGTTCGCGGCAGAGTGCATCCAAGCCAGTAAGGTAGATGGATAGGTGGGAGACCGTATCTTCTAGGTCTTCTTTTTCTCGTCCAAGTCCCCTCATTCGGGCAATCCAAGTGCGCCCTCGTCCCTCAGCGGGTGGGAAAAACCCCATAGGAGTCCGCTGAAGGTGGTGCTTGTAGAGCACACGCAGTCGTCGCAGGGCTTTACGAGCGGCCTTTCGATAGGTGTCGGGGAAGCGGAAAACAGCAGTGGAGATGAACCAAGGGTCCACATCAGGGTAGCGGGTGCTTCTCTCCACAAAAACCATCTTGTCGCACCGAAGGGTGCCTCCGGCGAGGTACTCACGGTAGGCATACTCCGGTGGTTCCATGATCCCAACGCGTTCCAGGCTGAGCAATAGTAACTTGGGGAGACCGGGCTCTGCGTGGCAGATTCCGCTAACCCATCCATTGCCAGCCATCTGGAACAAGGCAAAGACCAGTGGTGAGTGTTTGTGCAGAAAATTTCTAAATCGGGACAAGTTCTAGGGCCTGAAAAGGGGTCTCGCTCCTAGGGTCACGTCCTACGGCCAGCCTACGGCTCTGATACCACCTGAAGCGTCCCCCCATCAGGGAAGACTTAAAAGTGTTGATTTATCAGTCCCAGGAGACTGATAACACTTTTATTACATCAGATGGTACATCACCGTACAACTCTACGCGGTAATGGGCAGTGAAGCGCCACTATCGCGAGGATTACAACCAGAACCCACACTACTACACTAGCTACGAAAAGAGAATCGTCAGAGTCTTGCGCCATGCGGAATCCAACGGTGGCCTCAACCACAGGCAAGACTGGGTGCAGGACGAAACCCTACTCGTTGTCTTCGGGGAAGTAGTCTGGGTCTTCCACTGTAAAAATAGGAATGGGGTGAGTACAAACGTACTCAGCAAGTCCAATCACACCCACGGAGGGGGGGTATAACAGAATTTAATGCACAGGATAATCCAAGGATAAGGTTATAGTTCATTTACGGAAAACTCAGTTGTGTGCAAGGTTTGTTCAAAAAAAACTTTCAAAACGAGTTTTCTAATACCAAAAAGCACACGGTGTCGATCCACACAGGATCCAAGTTTTAAACTGCTACCGGACTCCCCGTCCGCCATAGCACACGGCATAACTGCCGGACACTTTCCAAACAACTCACACCAGCCCATCCATTCCCAGAGAGAAACACTAGTTATGTGACCACACCATAACTTGCCCAGTACCGTGGGCACGGCTATTCGAATAGATTTTCAACTCTGCAGAGGTGTGCAACTTTACCCACAGGTGGGGTACCACAGCACGAACACCTTAGTGCCGGTGCAGATCCCATCGAAGCCCTTACCCACCTTAGCTAGACCTGACTAGCCACCACGGGATTTATCAAGGGGTCATTCGACCTACCACCGAGGTTTAACCGGGGCATAAGTCACTCAGAGCTTATCCCGTCTCCTTGATCACCCGTTGCTCCCAGCTCTCCTGATGGCTATCAGACTAACTGGTGGGGTTAGGCCAAGCCGTTGCCCATACAACGGTCAAGTGGTTTGCACGACAGGAAGCTAGGTGAGACGACACATCAATTCGGTCCTTAGGGGTGACAAGATGGATATCTCCCCTCCACGCTCAACCACACAGGTACGAGCACACCAACGGCAATTCACACAGAAATGCCATCCATCCCGTCCGACTCGTTTCTCAAATCCACATTTTACCCTTTCCCACACACACGCATTTTCTTTATAAAATCAGGTGCTCAAGGTATGGTTGTCACAACAAGGGTGGCTATCCTACCATGGTTACGGCACGCAAAACCATGCAATTTTATAAAACAGGCCATCGGGTTGTGTTTATAGAAACTAGGACAAAAACATGCATCAAAGGGCGGAATTGAACTTGCCATCGTTAAATCCTTGCGGGAAGTCCTGATCGAAGCACTATCCTTCGGGTTCGGGGTCGCAGAACTGGTCCTCGTTCACTTGATCGCAGTCGGGACCTTCCTCGTTCACTCCGTCTCCTAAGACGTAAACAAACAGGCACACGATCAAGCGAACGAACTAAAAGCTTTTACCGATAGGCTTGAATTGGAAATAATTTAATTACGGAGGTAGGGGCAATATTTTTGGGTAATTTCTGTATAGCGTGCTTAGAACTATGCTAGAAAGGGTGTGGTAAAGTTTCAGGTCAATCAGAGGTCGTTTCGCACATAAAATGACGCGCTAAAGGTGGTTTCAGGGCTTAAACGGGGGTCCAGGGGCCTATTCACAATTATCTAAAAAGGGTAGGGACTTATTTGCGAATGCTAGGGGTATTTAGGGCATGCTAACGGGTGTCGAGTGTAATTAAGTTTACGTGGTGGGGGGGGACTTGGTTTGAAATATTAAAAAGGGCAAGGTCTCTTTAGCGAAAAGAAGTAATTAAGGGGAGGGGTTCCTTTTGGAGGAATACAGGAAGGGGGAGGGGGTTTTGGGTAAAAACGCTTTCTTCCTCCTCTCCTCCCCCGTGACTGAAATAGAGGAGGGGTTGGGGGGGGCGCCGGCGGCCAAATCCCGGCCGGCCAGGGCACGGCGGCGGTCCGGGGGTGGGGGAAAAGAAAGAGGAGGGCACGGGGAACCCATCCCCGGCCTCACCTTGAGCCGAGGTGGAGCGAGGGGGCCGGGCGACGGTGGCCTGCGGCGGCGGGTGGTGCGGCTCGGGCGGCCGGCGATGGGGCGCGGGGAGAGGCAGGAGGCGGCGGTGGGAGCTGTGGGGGAGACGAGGGGTGGCGCGGGGCCGATTTATAGGCCGGGGAAAGCAACGGAGAGGCCGGGGTAGGTGGAAGCCGGCGAGCGGCGCGGGGCGGCACTAATGGCGCTCGGCCGCGGGCTTTCGTCGCGACGCGGCGTGCAGCGGGGGTGCCGAGGTGCCGTACGCAGGACTGTGCCGTCACAGGAGCAAGGAAACGACGGCGCGCGCGGCGGGGCGGAACGCGGCAGCGGCGGGCGGCGCGTGCGCGAGCGCGTCGCGGCTCGGCCGTGCGCGTGCGCGTGAAGTGCGTGCGCGCGAGGGTCGGCGGCGCGCGCGCGTACGGCGGCGTGCGCGCGAGGGTGGGGTGGCGTGCGCGCAAGGGCAGGGGCGCCAGGGGCCGGAGCGGTGTGCGGGGTGGCGCTCGGGAGCAGAGGAGCAGGGAGGAAGATACAGGAAGGAGAAAGGGAGAAGGGAGGGAAGAAAAAGGAAAAAGGAAAAAGGAAAATGGGAAAAAGGAAAAAGAGAAAAGAGAGAAAAGGAAAAAGGGAAAAGAAATAATGGAAAAAGGGGAGAAGTGACGCGCGCCGGCGGGATTCGCGGCGGCGGCCGCGCGGCGGATTTCACGGCGGTGACCGCGGCTGGTCGGTTACGCGCGCGCGGCGTTCGCGCGCTGCACGAGGGGGAAAAGATGGCGTGACTGCGATTGGATTCGGGTGCCGGGAAATTTAGGGTTTCGGTGGAACGGTTCTCGAAAACGAAAACCTTAGCGCGTGATTTCTGGGTAAAATTTTCAGGATGTTACAGGTACCTTGTTGGATCCTGCGTTCGGTGGTTTATCGGGACGTTACCCGACAGACCAATAGTATTATACCGTTTGAAGTACGAGGTAGCCCTTCGGCGAGGACTCGCGTACTTGAGTCGGTATAATTCTGGTTGGTTCTGCCACAGCTGGTATCAGAGCTAACAAGTGTACTCTGGAGATATAATTAGCCTTAAAAAGTAATTTTTAGTATAAAAGTTGATTAATCAAGTACTTGCGAACTACGTTGGTTCATTAAGGATTTTGCATAGTACGTAAGCCCTAGGGTAATGTTATTATGGGAATTAGAGGTGGCTGTAACATATATGTATATATAACTCTAACTACCAGCATTACCTTTCTGTCAAAACTTAAATTCATGCACAACCCCAACTTTACTTTTTGTAACGACATCTTCGACGATGAGGTAAGAAGGTAAGGATCCTCAGCCAACTGAGGGAGCTTGGCCTTCCTGTCGGTGATGCGAACCGAACGCTGTTTCTCAAGCAGTGGCCTACTTGAGATGCTGCCAAAGTACTAATTTTGGTTGACTACATTGGGAGTATATGGTTCGGCACAGGGTATGGCGATCGCTGTTCATACCCCCGCATTTTGCGGTACCCCCGTGAATACGTTATTCAATAACGTATGTTAACGTTGTCTGTATGGCGGTAATTGTACAGATGCTGTTTCTATAGTGAGCAGTAATGAATGGGGACGCTTTCATGACATGCTGGCATGAAAGGTTCATTGAATATATATATATATGTATTGTGGTTTTCTGCAGGTACACTAACCACGATTATGAAACTAGGACGGATAGGGCTTATCGACTAGTTATTAAGGAGAGACGTATGTATTATGCCACCGAAACTAACTACGTAAGACCAAGATTACTTGGCAGTTATTTCTGGTTGTGAGATCGCGTAGTGCGTGCATGCATAATCCACTAATCAGTCAGAATGAATGCTTAGTTTTGTTGCTTTAAGAAATAAGTAACCGGTTGGTATTTTTTTTAGTTGGGGTAGATAGCAATCTTTAGCTCTTAAGTATCCATCTGATTTCCAGCCTTTGCTGTTATCAGAATCATCTATCTTAATCCATTTACCTTGTGAGCTTTCCGCAGGGTAAATATATCTTACCATTTGCATTGTTGCCGCAGATGGCTGCTCCTGCTAATACCTTTTGGGATCAGGAGGGGCACTTTCACACCAATGGTTTACATTGGGAAGGGTTTACTCGTCTTTTGTGGGAATCCTTGAGTATGTTTCATTATACGGAGCCTCCTCTGTATGATGGGGTAGAGTATCGTGAAGAAGGAGTTCCCCGCTGCAGGGTCAAGATGACAATTCCTCAACACCCTTTTCGCTCCTCATGGCATCCCATAGAAGTGGAAGTGGTTGGATATCGTCTGGTTGATACCCTTGAAACTGCTGCCTTAGAAGCCATCAAACTTTTCTGCACTCAGCATCCGATGGAAGTTGCTGCATATCCTATTGGGTTATTTCCTACCATTGACCCTGATAATTCGGAATGGAATTTTCGGACAGAACATCTTGGTCATATGCTAGGAGATCTGGCTGAAGAAACCATATGTATCGTTACCAGGTTTATGGATGTGCAATATCATTACCAGATGCTACTGCATCATGGGGTGAGTCAGATAACTGGTGTGGCTCAAAGTCACTATCGGAATGCTGACCATCAAGTAACCCAAATAGAAGAATTACAAGCTTTGGTGACTCAGAAGGATGAAATTATTGCAGCAAGAGATGAGACAATCCTCCATCGTGAAGATCAGATCAATGAGAGTGATCATATTATCACTCAGCGTGACACTGTTATTGAGTTCCTACAGGCACAAATTCATGATCTGATACTTGCAGCTGATGATGCTCAGGCTCACATTGAGGAATTGCAGCAGCAACCGATACTTCACGCTATACCCATAATGCCTAAAGAAGAAGAAGAAGATCCAGAAGAGATTGAGGGTATTTCAGAGATTGACTCTGAGCATGGGGACCCTGTTATTAGTCCCTATCACTCTCCCTCTGGCAGTCAGTCGTCTATAGGCAACTTCGACGATTTTTAGAAAATCGTCGACTTTCGAGATGTAATCCAAGGGAATGTAATAACCTAAGTAGATAGTAGCTTATCTAGACCTCACGCCATTTGATGTAACATAGATGGCCTATGTAGTTAACTTTCCAACGTGTGATGTGGAGAACTATCCGAGTCAGCGATGTAATATAACTTTCTGTTTTATCATCTTATTCACTATCTTTGAATTCTGAAAAGAGATGATTGAACGGAATGTATGCATTGTTTATGTCTTCTGAAATTGGGAGTAAGGTTATATGGTTAATGATGGACATCTCCTTTATTTCAGATGGTTGGAGCAACACGCGGAACCCCGGAAGGTTTCCGGGCTGATCAGGCCAGCGGTTCCCAACAACCGCCACCACCTCCTCCCAACCTTGCCGAAGTCATGGCTCGGCAAACGGAGCTGCTCAACCTGCTGGTACAAGCCCAGCAAAACCAGCAGCATCAAATCCGAGGAGGCCGTGATGATCGCAATCCTCCTGTGGCTAGTTACCAAGATTTTCCCAGTACCCAGCCGCCCTTTTTCAGTAAGGCCAAAGAACCTTTGGATCCGATGCATGGCTCCATATCATCGAATCGAAGTTCGCTTTACTGACAATACCATGTGCGGACTCTAGCAAAGCTTCTTTTGCTGCTCAACAACTTCGTGGTGCCGCTCGAATTTGGTGGGACAATTTCTATGCCATGCAACCTGCAGGGCATGTTATTACTTGGGATGAGTTTCGATCCGCCTTCAGAGCACATTATATTCCAGCCGGATTATTAGAGCGAAAGCTTAATGAATTCCTAGCTCTTACTCAAGGTGCCAATACAGTTCTGCAATACGCACAGAATTTCAATCATCTGTGCCAGTATGCAGGATACCATGCGGATAACGATGCTAAGAAACAAGATCGTTTCCGTCGAGGCCTTAATACCAAGCTCAAGGAACGCCTGAACCTTGTAAAGGCAAATACTTTCAGCGAGTTGGTTAATATGGCTTTAACTCAAGAAGATTGCATCGTGGCACATCATGCTGAGAAAAAGAGGAAGACTCCTACTGGACCCTCGAGTGCTCAACCACCAAGGTATCGGGTTGTTCCCAATACGCCGTTCAGAGCACCACAGCAGAATGCCTCAACTGGCAGATTGGTTTTCAGGCTGCCCCAACAGCAGGGAAGGTATAGACCTCCCGTTTCTCCGCAACAAGCACAACCATCTGGCCCCCGGCCAAATGTTCAACAAGTGTCACAGAGAGGCAGCAATTATCGCTGTTTCAACTGCAGAAGCGCGGATCATTTCATCAGAGATTGTCCGCGGCCCAAGAAACCCAATCCCGGGCAAAGCTCTACTCAGGGTAACCAAAACAAGGGCAAGAAGCCGGTGATGCAAGTCCGACAAGGACGGATCAATTTCACCACTCTGGCAGAACTTCCAGATGGAGCTCCCGTCATGTCGGGTACATTTTCTATTCATCACAAACCCGTTGTTACTTTATTTGATTCTGGAGCAACACATAGTTTTATTAGTAACAACTGTGGTACCCGACAAGGACTTGATTCTTGTCCTATCCAGGGTCATATATGATCGTTACCCCTGGAGGAAATATTACCTCCAACCAAATAAGTAGATATGTGCCAATTCAATTAGGTAGCATTGAAATCAAAACTGATTTGATTTTACTAAGTTTGGAGGGTATTGATATTATACTCGGGACAAACTGGATGACTGAACATCGAGTCCGGTTAGACGTATCTTCCCGAGCTATCGAAATTGATTCACCGTATTGTGGGGCCATTACTCTTTATTTGCCTCAGCCAGAAGGTCTACACCCTTGTACTTATGCTCTCACAGATATCAAAGTCAAGGATATTCCTATAGTATGTGAATACCCTGATGTCTTTCCCGATGACCTGCCTGGAATGCCACCAGATAGAGACATCGAGTTCATCATTGAACTTCAACCGGGCACTGCTCCAATTTCCAAGAGGCCGTATCGCATGCCTCCAAATGAATTAGCAGAACTGAAAATTCAGCTCCAAGATCTTCTTGATAAGGGGTATATACGTCCAAGTGCTTCACCTTGGGGTTGTTCTGCTCTCTTTGTCAAGAAGAAAGACGATAGTCTGAGGCTATGTGTCGATTACCGTCCACTCAATGCGGTCACTATTAAAAATAAGTACCCTCTTCCCAGCATTGACATTTTATTCGATCAGCTTGCTGGAGCTAAGGTCTTCTCCAAGATTGACTTACGCTCTGGTTATCATCAGATCAAGATTCGGCCTTGTGATATTCCAAAAACGGCCTTCTCGACCAGATATGGACTTTATGAATATCTGGTTATGTCATTTGGACTTACTAATGCACCGGCATACTTCATGTATCTCATGAATTCAGTATTCATGCCGGAATTAGACAAATTTGTCGTGGTCTTCATTGATGACATTCTGATATATTCCAAAACTAAAGAAGACCATGCTAAGCATTTACGTGTCGTTCTTCAACGACTACGTGATCATCGCCTTTATGCCAAATTCTCGAAATGTGAATTTTGGCTGGATAGTGTGAAATTTTTGGGACATACTATCTCTAGTGAAGGCATATCAGTTGATCCAACCAAAGTTCAAGAAGTTATGGACTGGAACCCTCCCACTTCAGTCCATCAAATCCGAAGTTTCCTTGGATTGGCAGGATATTATCGCCGATTCATTCCAGACTTCTCCAAGATAGCTAAACCCATGACTGAGCTACTTAAGAAAGAAGTTAAATTCCGTTGGGATGATAGGTGTGAGGAAGCATTTCACACCTTGAGAAAACTTCTGACGACTGCTCCAGTACTAGCTCAGCCAAATAGTACACAGCCTTTTGATGTCTATTGCGATGCTTCTGGAATTGGCCTTGGTTGTGTCCTTATGCAAAACAACCGGGTTATTGCTTATGCATCCCGAGCACTTAGGACTCATGATCAAAACTATCCAACACATGATCTTGAATTGGCAGCAGTTATCCATGCTCTCAAGATCTGGAGACATCATCTTATGGGTGCTAAGTGTAATATTTACACTGACCATAAGAGCCTCAAGTATATCTTCACGCAAGCTGATCTAAATATGAGGCAAAGGCGTTGGTTAGAATTGATTAAATACTACGACCTTGAAGTACACTACCATCCAGGCAAAGCCAATGTGGTTGCGGATGCCCTTAGCCGCAAAGCACATTGTCATTGTTTATCCATAGCAACATTCAGTGACATTCTTTGCAATCAGATGCGGGAACTCAATTTAGAGATCATTCCTCAAGGTAGTCTGAATCTGTTATCTTTTGAGTCTACCCTCCAAGATAAAATCATCATGTCCCAACTCCATGATGAGGGTGTTAAGATTATCAAATCTAAGCTATCTCTAGGAGAAGCCAAATATAAGTGTTTTCGCACAGACCATCAAGGAATCCTGTGGTTCAACAATCGTATTGTTGTACCTAAAGATCATCGGCTTCGCAAGCAAATCCTTGATGAGGCACATTTATCCAAATTCTCTATTCATCCTGGTAGCACCAAGATGTATCAAGATCTACGGCAACATTTTTGGTGGACCAGAATGAAAAGAGAAATTGCTAAGTATGTGTCTGAGTGCGATACGTGCCAGAGAGTCAAAGCTAGTCATCTCAAGGCTTCTGGTACGCTTCAACCATTACCCATTCCATCATGGAAATGGGAAGACATTAGCATGGACTTTATTGTTGGTCTTCCCAACACATCTCAAAAACTTGACTCCATATGGGTAATCATTGATAGACTTACAAAAATAGCTCATTTTCTTCCTGTGCATACCACTTACTCTGCTAAGAAGTATGCCGAAGTCTATCTGGATCAAATCGTTCGATTACATGGGGTTCCAAAAACTATCATCTCTGATCGAGGGCCCCAATTTATCGCACGATTTTGGGAGCAATTGCAATCAGCTCTAGGGACCAAATTGATTCGAAGCTCTGCGTATCATCCCCAGACTGATGGGCAGACTAAACGAGTTAATCAAATTCTTGAAGACATGCTCCGAGCTTGTATTATTCACTATGGTACAGGTTGGGACAAGTGCCTTGCTCTAGCTGAATTTGCTTACAACAACAGTTATCAAGCTAGTCTTCAAATGGCTCCTTTCGAAGCGTTATATGGTCGCAGATGCCGAACTCCTTTGAGTTGGTCAGAGACCGGTGAACGAAAAATCTTCGGACCAGACTTAGTTGTTGAAGCCGAAGATAAGGTTAAGATTATCCAATCTAACCTTAAAACCGCTTAGTCCAGGCAGAAGAGCTATGCAGATAAGAGGAGGAAACCTCTACAATTTCAAATAGGAGATTTTGTCTATCTCCGAGTATCGCCTACCAAAGGTGTCCAACGTTTTGGCATAAAGGGGAAGTTAGCACCTCGATACGTTGGACCCTTCGAAATTCTCAATGTTTGTGGCCCAGTGGCTTACAAGCTTCGCCTTCCGTCTCAATTGGCTGCTATTCACGATATCTTTCATGTCTCTCAACTTAAGAAGTGTGTCAAAGTACCCGCGGAAATTGTTGAGACATGTGCCATTGAGATTGAACCCGATCTCTCATACATTGAGCAACCTCTTCAAATCCTGGATACCAAAGAAAGACTCACCAGAAGAAAAGCCGTTAAGATGTACAAAATCCTATGGGATCATCACACCGAGGAAGAAGCGACTTGGGAAACTGAGTCTTATCTTCAATGAAATTTCCCAGACTTCCTTCAAGCCAATTCCCAAATTTAATCATCCGTTTCTACTCAGCTTTAGAATCTCGGGACGAGATTCTTTTTAAGGGGGAAGGGCTGTAATATCTAGGTAATTAGCCAACTAGATATTAAATTGGATGTATTATATGTATGTATAGTATGGTGTATACAAGTGGTACAAAGCATTAGGGGTGTAATTGTAAATTATGAAATTTATAAGTTTTTGTGTGCAATTGTGTGAAAATACTCTTAAATGTCAAATTCAATTGAATATAGCAAAGGAAAGTACAAATATGAAGTTAAAATTTAAGAGAAATAGACTTTGTATAAAACTAAGGATTTATGTGTAATTAAAACAAATATAAGGGTTACATATGAAATGGGTGGAATATATGAGTCAAATTCAAATTTACTTAAGGGTTAATGTGTAAAAATACAAGTAATCATGACAGGTCAGAAAATTTGTAAACATGCCCAAAGTTTGATCAAAATTAGATGGGCAAAGACAAATTAATTTAAATTCTATCTTATTTCAAAATGTAATCCAAATAGCTGTAAACTTTGAGTTTCGGAACCCAAGCCCTAAAGCAATGTTGTAGAGTTTGAAAAACTCTACAACTTTCATGTTGAACACTTTTTCATTTGACCTTTGTAGCAGTGGGGAAAATTTAGTTTACAGACGGGTCCCTGAACTCTTTGGAAATCACGAACAGGTCCCCCTGACACCTCCCTGCTTCGTCTTCCTCTGGCACGCGCCGCTTCCCTCTCTGCGCCGCTCCTGCCACCGCCGCTCGCCGCCGATGCCGCGTTCCGAGCTCCACCTCCAGCTGCTACACCGTCCACGCGTCATCTCCCCTCGATCCCGGCCTCTTTCCTCTCCCTTCCTGGCCTCACGCGCGCGCGCCACGACACCCCGAGCCATCTCCGGCCGCCACCTCCTCGCCGTCGTGGACAGCTCACTGCCGCGCCTTAACCTCTTCTCTCTCGCGCGCAGCAGCACCACTTCAACATTTACGTGCTGTTTTGCTACTCCCAGTACCCAATTCCGAGCGACCGAGCCGCATTCCCTCGCCGCCGTCTTCCTCCGCTCCGGCCGCGCACAACACGCCCGTGGGCAGCCCTCACCAGCTCACCCCCGCCCCAATCAACACCTGCACTAGCTTCCCCGTTACTTGCTTGTGCTCGACGACCAACTATTCTTCCCCAATTTCCACCCGAGCTTCATTTCCGACGAAGCGCCGCCGCCGCCGCCTTCGGCCTCACCGTGGGCAGCACCACTCAAGCATTCCCGAGCCACCACAACACCATAAACAGCATCACATCATCACCCTGAAGCTTCCCGACCCATTCATTGGCCTTCTAGTCCACCACCGCGCCTCCCCGACGCTCGCCGGCGTTTCTCTTCGCCGCCGCCGCTTCGGTCTCCGTCGATAACCCTTGATCTAGCGTCTTTTCATCAAATTGACTGCATGTACACCTTTCCCATGAAGTCCTGGTTCTCGTGCGCAGGCTACTTGCCGACGTTCACCGCCGGAGCCCCGCTGTCGACGTCGACCCCTCCGCCGCCGCCTCGGGTCCCCGTCGAACTTCACCATTCCGGCCATCCCCGTCCACGACAAGTAGTGCAACTAGACCACGGTAAGACCCTGAGCCTTTCCCTGCCCTTGGACCTCGCCGCCGGTGATCACCGTCGCCAGAACACGGCCACCCTCGCTTTGCTCTGTTCGGGTTCACGGCCAAGGACCCCGGGTTAGAAGAATTAAAAGTTCAGGGGGTTAAGTGCATAGTCTAAGACTCAGTTGAATAGTGCCGAAGGACCTCCTTATGTAAATACTGCTGTCAACTTAGAAATTCTATATCTCTCCGAGAAAAAATCATAAAATTGTAAACTAAATTTTTTTGGAATACTTAGAATAAGATCTACAACTTTACTTAAAGGGTCAACTTCAGTTTCTGAATGTTTGATGATCTAATTTAAATATCAAATTTAATTGCTTGTAGGCTTAGAAAATGCATAGTAATTCATAGAAAAATGATAAAATGGTAAAACCAATGATGATAGTTTTCTTTTAACATGTAGAATTGAAGAAAAATAATTATCTTTGCACTTTAGTATTATTTCCTTAATGTACAAGTTTTATTAGAATTAATGTGTAGTTTCCTTAGTATAATTAGTAAATACACTTTTAAATGTTCAAAAAAATCATGAAAAATATATTAAGGTTCTGTTTTGTGATGTTACAAAATGATATTAAGTTTCCAACCAAGGGTTAGATATTAAATAAATTGGAAATAATATAATTGATCTATAATGTAATGGTAACTTAAAATTAATATAAATAATTAGTGTAGTCATTGTATAAAGCTTTTACATATAATTATTAGGAATCACCCCACTTGTTGCTCCATGCCACTAGTTAGGTAATTAGTGTAGCTAACCCTATTGTTTGATGGGTTTAGGTAAAACATATAATACCCGATAAATGACTGCCCAGTACAGGGTAGTTAGGTTCATTGTCAAAATGTAATCGGATTGCAACTTTATCGCGAATTGAAATACAAGTGTATGCATCCATTAAACTTCATCTTGCATATCATGTAGACTCAACCACTCTCGCTGACGGGGATTATCAGCTGATCCCGGAACAAGAAGGAGGTTATTCTGAAGACCCCGGGAATCTCATCGCGAATTTCTCTGAAGCCCCGAACCAAGGTTCGGAAGAAATTAATTTAACTAACCCCAACCCTACCAGCGAAGGCAAGCCCCAGACATAACCCCTACTTTATTACATTGCAACCTATATTATTATTTATGTATATCTTTATGCATTAGGTTCTTAGGAGTTGTTTGAAAACCTTAGTTGCATAATTCCAGGAACCTATGTATTGAATACTAGAACTTGAGTCCGAATAGCTGCTCTGCCTATAGGACCGGTAGAAGTCGAGTGATTTCCTGTCACTCGCGCGATATAGGAATTGTGATGTTTACATTCCTGTTATCACTATAAGGATGACGGACGGGAATTTTATGAGGTATCATGGTCAAGATGGTACCCCGTCTGTTTTGATGAATTTGGTAAGGTCGCAGTGTGTGGTAGCGGTGGTTAAGTGTTTGAAAGTACTAGCCACATACCGTGAAATATGGTAAGCGGTAAGCCTAGTAACCGATCGGCCCGAGGAGTGGACATACCACCCACCACATGTATTTGCTTCTTTTGGTTACTTTGTTCGACGTGTAGACGTATGTCCTGCACTTTGGAAGTGCGTATGACCTGCAGTCGCTTGTGGTGGCACTGATCCACGAGTCGGAATGAAAGGCAAACGGTTGCTTCGGAACGACCCTTTGGTGTTCCAAGCGTGTGTGTTAGGTTTATCCTTGCAAGGTTTTGAATCTCGATTCAGGAATCGTCCGCCTCTCTCGATGAATGAGACTGCTTACCCCCTTTACCACATAGAGTAACAAGAGCAATTATGTGATTATCAAAGATGGTGTTTGAATAAAGATCCTACCATGTTTGAATAGTTATAGGTGCTTACCTAGAGTGGTTAATTAACTAGAACCTGAAAATTAAAAGATGAAATTAAGGATCTACTATTTGTTGCTTTTCAGCTGAAAACTTTACCCAAAGCTTAAAGCCATCATGAGTCTAGTTATGGGCTAAGTTATACCCAATTCCGGGTAAGTCTTGCTGAGTATTAGTATACTCAGCCTTGCTTTTGATAATTTACTTCAGGTAATCCTATTGATGAGCCAGCATTCATTACACCGTGGCCCTACCCCTTGCCTGATGGTTGGTCCGTGGAATGGGATCCGTCCCCGGCCAACACAGATTCCGCCGAGTGATATTATGCCAGGGCTAGCATAATATCTGTAATGACGACGTGTATAATGACTACGCTTTTCAAACTCTGCTACTTTGACTAGAAACTTAAACTGTTTTGTAATAATCTCTCATCAGTGGGAACTAATGATGCTTTATGTATTATTGTAATATAACTGCCTGTGGTGTAAATTTATTTTAGCATTATATCTCTGGACTCACCTTCGTGTGAGGTAACTTGTTGGATCCTGCGTTCGGTGGTTTATCGGGACGTTACCCGACAGACCAATAGTATTATACCGTTTGAAGTACGAGGTAGCCCTTCAGCGAGGACTCGCGTACTTGAGTCGGTATAATTCAGGTTGGTTCTGCCACAGCTGGTATCAGAGCGGCGAGCGCGGGGGTTGTCAGGGTCTGCGGCACCGCGGAGCGGCGGCTCGACGGCGAGGCAGAGAGGGCAACGCGGCGGAGCAAAGAGGGTGGTGGCACTGGGGTATTTCCAGAGGGGCTGCGGCTAGGGTTAGTGTCTAGGGCGCAGGGGCTCCCCTTTTGTAGGGCGGCGGGGTCAATCTCGGCGTGCGGGCCCAGGAAGAGAAGCTCGCCGGGGATCTCGTGAAGACGTTGCGCGCCGGGGAAGAAAGGAGAAAGGGGAGGAAGACGGGCGCTGGCAGGTGGGGACGGCGGGTCAGAGGGAGAGAGGGAGGGGAGACGCGCGTGGGCTGGGGAACGGGGAGAGCTGGGCCGGGCGTGGCCCATGCGGGGAGGGGAAGGAGAGGGGGCCCGAGGGGGAAAAGAGAGAGGGAGTTTGGGCTGGGTTGGGCTGCTTTTCCCTTTTCTTCCCTTTTCTTCTTTTCTTTTTCTTTTCTACACTCAAACTATTCAAACAAATCTATTTGAATTCAAATAAATTTGAATTCAAACCCTATACACTCAACACAAATAAAGCAATGCTCCAGCATGAGTGCACAAACAAGTTGATCCTATAGTAAATTTTATTTTCTTGTGTTATAAAATTACTTTAAATGCAAGATAAATTAGAGAGAAAACCCTGGAAATTTTATTTGAGCCAACATAAATTCATCAAAATTTGGGAAAATTACATTAGGGTGTTACAAACCTACCCCCCTTACAGGAATCTCATCCCGAGATTCGAATAGGCTAGCTAGCAAAAAGATTAGGATATGTCTCCCTCAGCTCATCTTCTCGCTCCCAAGTAGCCTCATCCTCCGTGTGATGACTCCACTGAACACGGCACATCTTGATCTTCTTGTTCCTGGTAACTCTCTCAGATGTCTCCAGAATCTTCACCGGATGCTCGGTGTAAGTCAGATCTTCCTGCACATCTAACCCTTCTATCGGTGCTTGCTCCTCTAGTACCCTCAAGCACTTCTTCAGCTGGGACACGTGAAACACATCGTGCACCCCTGAGAGGTTGGGAGGCAACTCCAAACGATATGCCACCTCACCCTTCCGTTCCAACACCTTGAATGGACCGATGTATCGAGGGCTAGCTTCCCTCTCACATTAAACCTGCGGATTCCTCTCATCAGCGAGACCTTCAGGTACACATGATCACCCACTGCAAAGGTCAGATCTCGGCGACGAACATCCGCGTAGCTCTTCTGACGAGTCTGTGCGACCCTCAGATTCTCTCGCACCTGCTGTACCAGCTGTTCTGCTTTCTCAACAATATCTGGACCAAATACCTGCCTCTCGCCAATCTGATCCCAATACAGCGGAGTCCTGCACTTCCAACCATACAGGGCCTCGAAAGGAGATTTCTTCAGACTGGCCTGATAAATGTTGTTGTATGAAAACTCTGCATACGGCAGGCATTTATCCCAGCTGGTACCATACTGAATAGCGCAGGCTCGAAGCATATCCTCCAACACTTGGTTGGTTCTCTCTGTCTGCCCATCTGTCTGAGGATGATAAGCGGTACTGAAGCGTAGCTTCGTATCCAACGAATCATGCAACTGCTCCCAGAACCGTGAAGTGAACTGAGATCCTCAGTCAGATATGTTCTTCTTCGGAACACCATGCAGACAGACGATCCTGGAGATGTACAACTCTGCGAGTCTAGCGCCGGAGTAAGTAGTGTTTACTGGAATGAAGTGGGCAACCTTCGTCAACCGGTCCACTACTACCCATATGGAGTTGTACCCTTTCTGAGTATGAGGCAAGCCAACAATGAAGTCCATAGTGATCTCCTCCCATTTCCACTCTGGAATCTTCAATGGCTGCAATAGACCTGCTGGCCTCTGATGCTCTGCCTTAACACGCTGACAAGTGTCACAGATAGCCACGTACTTCGCAACGGAACGCTTCATTCCATACCACTAGAATCGTTCCTTGAGGTCATAATACATCTTCATGCTGCCTGGATGAATGGAATACGCAGTATCATGAGCCTCGCTCAAGATCAGCTTCCTGAGATCCGCTACATCCGGCACACATATTCGACCCTTGTACCACAAGGTACCCTTATCATCCTCTCTGAAATCAGGTGCCTTGCCAATCTTGAGCAGTTCACGAATCTCCTGTAGCTTCTTATCATCCTTCTGATGCTGCCTAATCTCTGCCTCTAGAGTGGGTTCTGCCTCGAATGATGTACCCGAGGTGTGATGCAAGAAACCCAGACTCAACTGCTCAAACTCCTTGCATAACTCCTGAGGCATCTGAAAAGCCACGGCTATGTTAACATTGCTCTTCCTGCTCAGAGCATCTGCTACAACATTGGCCTTGCCCGGATGATAGTGAATCTCCAGGTCATAATCCTTGACCAACTCTAGCCATCTTCTCTGCCGCATGTTCAGCTCATTCTGAGTGAAAATGTACTTGAGGCTCTTGTGATCGGTGTAAATATCACACCTTTGCCCAAACAAGTAATGCCTCCATATCTTCAGAGCATGCACAACTGCGGCTAACTCCAGGTCATGAGTGGGATAATTTAGCTCGTGCCGGCGCAACTGCCGCGAAGCATAAGCTATCACTCTGCCTTCCTGCATCAGGACGCAACCAAGACCATCCCTCGAAGCATCACAATACACTGTGAACCTCTTGCTCTGGTCTGGCAGAGTAAGGACTGGCGCCATAGTTAACCTCTTCTTCAGCTCCTCGAAGGCCTTCTGATGCTCATCAGTCCAAGATAAATCCACACCCTTCTCTAGCAAGGAAGTTAAAGGCTTCGCAATCATGGAGAAATTCTCAATGAACCTCCGATAATATCCTGCTAAGCCCAGAAAAGAGCGGACTTCCTTCACTGTCTGTGGTACCACCCAGTTAAGCACATCCTTTACCTTTCCGGGGTCCACAGCAATACCTCCCTTGGAGATGACATGACCGAGAAATGGAACCTCGTCAATCCAGAATTCGCACTTGGTGAGCTTGGCATACAGCTTGTGCTCTCTAAGCCTCTGCAACACAAGCCTTAGATGCTTCTCATGCTCTGCTTCTGACTTGGAATATACCAGGATATCATCAATGAATATCACCACAAAGGTGTCCAGATAATCCATGAAAACCTTGTTCATCAGATGCATGAAGAAAGCCGGAGCATTGGTCAAGCCAAAGGACATGACCGTATACTCGTATAGCCCATACTTGCAGGTGAATGCCGTCTTCGGGATATCCTCAGGATGAATCTTCAGCTGGTGATAACCCGAACGCAGATCAATCTTCGAGAATACACAAGCACCCTGGAGCTAATCAAAGAGATCCTCAATGCTGGGAAATGGATGCTTGTTCTTGATGGTGACTGCATTCAGATCCCGATAATCAACACACATTCTCTTCGAGCCATCCTTCTTCTCTACAAGCAATACCGGAAAAGCCCAAGGAGAGAAACTACGACAAATATAGCCCTTGGCTAGCAACTCGTCGACAGTCTTCTTAACCTCCTCATGCTCAATGGTTGCCATACGATAGGGCCGCTTAGCAATAGGAGCTGTGCCAGGCAAGAGATCAATAGAAAACTCAATGTCGCAGTCAGGCAGCATACCTGGCAGATCATCCGGAAAGACATCCGGGAATTCAGACACCACACGAATACCATCCGTGGGTCTAGCCTCCATCTGACAAAGAATTCCAGAAGGCTCCGAAGCATTGACTGTGACCTCCTGTCCATCCGGTGCTGACAAATGGACCATCCTCTGAGCACAATCAATCTTGACACCCCATCTAACAAGGGTCTCCATTCCCAAGATCACATCAATACCCACCGAGTCAATGACGATAAGCCCGGTGCAAAACTCTACCCCCCTTATGATCAAACTAATCCTGGAACAGATAGAGTAGGTATGGATCTTGCCTCCAGCCGTAGTAACTACCATAGGAGTCCTCATGCAGGATACCGGTATATGATGTTTCTCAGCGAATGACCGAGTAATAAACGAATGCGTAGCACCAGTATCGAAAAGAACTGTAGCAGGGTGAGTATTGACCATGAACGTACCAATAACCACGTTGGGAGCCTCGGCCGCTGACTCGGCCGTCACGTGGTTCACCCTGCCCTGAGATGGCGCCTTAGGCTGAGCTGGGTGTCCCTGCTTTCCAGACTGCGCCTTCCGGGGACAAATGTTGGCGTAGTGTCCCGGCTCGCCACAGTGGAAGCACACCCGTGCGAGTGCTGGAGCCTGCTGTCCGGCAGGAGGAGTAGGCACTCCCTGCCGCGGAGCTGGTGGGGCCGGTGGAGCAGAGCGTGCCGGAGGCACTGGAAGCCTCTGGCCCTGTCCCGCCTGCTGCTGCTGCTGAGGACGAGGTGGGTACTGCTGCTGGTACTGCTGGATCTGCCTCTGGTGCTCCTGCTGCTGCTGCGGGTACTGGTACCGAGGCCGGGTGTTGCTGCCAGACGCAGCAGGAACCATCTTCCTCTTCCTGTCCTCAATCTCCCGGCGTTTGCGCTCGGTGTTGAGGGCAGCATCGACCAGCTGGTTGAAGTTGTTGAAGCGGTGGTTCATGAGCGCGTACTCCAGGTGGTCATCGAGTCCCTCCCGGAAGCGTTCCTGCTTATCGCCATCATGGGCGACCTCAGCGGGGGCGTAGCGAGCGAGCTGGAGGAAACGATTACTGTACTCGGTCACCGTCATAGCTCCCTGCTTAAGCGCAAGGAACTCCTTGTGCTTCATCTTCATCACTCCAGCAGGGATGTGGTGGTTCCTGAAACGCTCCCGGAACTGGACCCAAGTGAGGACGTCGCGGTCCCGAGCTGAATAGGACTCCCACCAATCGAGAGCTGAGCCTCGCAGCTGCCCTGCTGCGTACAGGACTCGCTCCCTGTCGTCGCACTGAGCGACATCCAACTGGCGCTCTACTGAACGAAGCCAGTCGTCAGCCTGGAGTGGATCAGCTGCATGGGAGAACGTCGGTGGGTGTCCTCTTAGAAAATCCGCACGCCTGTCGCGAGGCTGTGGCGGTGGAGGAGGTTGTGGCTGAGCGTGAATCTGCTGCAGAGCCTGAATAGTGTTGTTCAGAGTGGCCATCATCTGCATCTGGAGCTGGAAGAACTGCTCCGGAGTCAGAGGTGGAGGCATCGGCAACGGCTGGTCGGTACTCTGGTTGTTCTGCCCTTGCTGGCCAGAACCAGTGCCGGTGCTCCTGGTGTTAACCATCTGTTTGCAGCAGAGCGAAACTTATGAGAGACAGATACTGTACAACTTCTAGAAGGAAACTCTGACAGGATAAAGTAGAGGAAAAAGAGTGTACGGTTTTACCCCCAATGATCTAATTCCATTTTATTACATAATTTAAGTCTGCTTTAAAGTCGATTTGCATGAGCAAGTTTAACTTCTAAACTATGCAATCAACCAAAAATCCAAATCAAACATTCTGCACAATCACAAACATTCAATATTCAAATATTAGTCGAGTTTATCACACTGCTCGACTAAAACAAACATATGCTCTAGCGTATTTTTCTTGTAAGGGCATCCTAGGCTTATGAGGACAGACACAATTGCAGGCCAATGTCTACGGAAAATGCCAGACTAACCCTCGGAAAATGCAGAGAGGATTAGCAAAATCGAGGTTTAGAGCTCAAGGAATAGAAGCAGAAATGAGTGTGTGAGTTTTGCGGAATCAAGGCAAGCGAGAGGAAATCCCTAAACTCGACCATTTCTATCTAGGCTTCGTCATACAGCCGACACGGCTCTGATACCAATCCTGTCACACCCGATTTATAAGAACATAAATCGAGCAATCATATATGTGCCAGGATCAAGTCACGCATATATACAACAGAATCATCAAGATATCACAACACGTATCTCGAAATAAAAGCGTATAAATTATAAATGAATATCTTTATTACAACTGAATCAAGAATCAGTTCAAGGAATGCGGAAGCGCAAAATAAATACATGAAAAGTAGGGCGCCATAGGGACATCAACTGGGATACAACGCGTAGAAATCGTCGAGTCCGCTGATGTAGTTCTCCACGTCGCCTGGTACTGAGCAGCAGTCGAAGATATCCCAGCGAGAACAGAAGAGTAGAGAAGGCAAGTGTGAGTACACAACTTGTACTCAACAAGTATAACACGAGTTATGAGGCTCTACGGTCACCTGACTCAACTGCATTAGCTTTTAATCTTGGCAAATTTTATTAAAGCTATTTACTACCAGTAGATGAATTACCAAAACCCAAGTTACATAATAATTAATCAAAATTAATCATGAGACTACTGAAAATCAAGCCAAACCATCAAAGGTAAACCCCACTAATCAGACGGAGGATCTGGGCCGCTCATGACCGTGAGCACGGCTAGTATACCAGTTTTACACTCTCGAGAGGTTGCACAACTTTACCCACAAGTCGTGAGCCAGACTAGTTGTCCATCACACTTCCATAGGTGAGATGACTAGCAAGCACACTACGAGACCGTTACAAAGGACACGTTGGTAAGGTGTAACCGCTAAGGATTCTGGATCAGCGACTATGGAGCAAGCCTCGAGGGGGTACAAGACACACAGCACAGACCAAGCCTTGTAGCGCGAGGGCCATAGAAGCTTACCACCCCTCTTGCCCCACAGGTAAGTTACTCCCAAACCAAAATGACCTAATTAGTAAGTCAAGACCGTCCCATTCCAATCTTGTGGTTGCGCGGTTGTCCGAGGTTGTCGCTCTATGAACCGGTCCTTATGGAGAGTGGCCAACCAAGCACTAAGCACCGTGCTGGCCCCCTAAACCAAGTTTCTAACAAAGACATATTTAACGAGACGTGAGCCGCTCAAGCACACAGCACAGAGGGCCACTCTCAGGATCAAGTTGCATATACCATTAATCAAATTTAATTAAAAAGGACCAATGTGAGTGAGAGCGCAGCACCTAGCACAACTAACCAAAATGCAACCCAAGGTATTATGTAAGAGATAACAGTGGCTAGGAAATCCTTATAGGCTTACAGTATTAAAATGCAGCATGGAATTATATTTAAAAGTGATAGGATGTTCATGTTATACTTGCCTTCCTCAAAGTTCTCCTGCTGCTGCTCAAATTGCTCTGCAGAAAGGGGCTCCTGGTACTCGTCCAAAGGCTCAGCGTCTACTCACGTTCGCAACGCCAAAACATGGTCCAGCACATACACATACATGCAAATGAGGGCAAAAGATAAGAAATAGTACAACATTACATGAAAACAGCACACAAAACTATTATAGAATGGTTCTACGCGTTACAACAATCGCGTGGACATAAAGAACACCTAAAACAGAGCTAGAACGCGAAAACTACGCTTGAAACAAGATCCAGGGACCTATCTGCGAGAAAAACTGAGCCACAGGGGGTTTTGGACAAAAACTAGGGGTTTAGGTGCAAAAACCAGAAAGATCTGAGGGTTAATGCGCTAAAACAGCCGGGCTGGGCTTCGAACCTCAAATTTGGAAAGCTCAGGGGGGTCCGTGCAAGAAACAGGGCTAAACTGCAATTATTATTGAACTGAAGTGGACCGCGGGTTTATTTCGGTAAAGCGCAGGGTCTCTTTAGAAAAGTTACCGGCGCTGACCGATACGCTGCTCCTTTGACTCGCGCGCGGGACTGATTTGGGCCACCGGATCTACATCGGACGGCTCAGGGCGCGGGGTCGCGAGGGGGCAGCGGCGCTGACCGCCGGAGCTGAGTTTCCGCGGCGGTGCGGCTTCGGGGCTCGCCTCGCTCCGGTGGCTAATTCTCCACGACATCAAGCCAGGGGGCCTCACCGCGGCTCAAGGGATCGACCTAGGGCTACAGCTGGGCCTGGAGAGGCTCGGGCTTCGTGATCCACGGCTCGGGGCGGCTCGGGCGGCGGACATCGCCGGCGTGTGGCGTTCTAGGAGCTACAGGCTGCCAGAAACTACGAGATCCGGTGCAAAAGGCCCAGGGAAAGGAGGGAAAGCTCACCAAGGGCTCGTGGTGGCCGGAGCTGCAGCGGAAGATGTCGTCGATGATGGCCGTGCGGCGGGAGCGGTCGGGTCCTCGCGGGTAGGCGGCTATAGACGAGCGTCGGGATCCTGGACGACTTAGATCACTTCAGAGAACTTCTGCGAAGGTGCAGAGGGTGTTAAGAGGAACCAACGAACGCCAGTGGCGAAGAATCGGGACGGCGGAGCGGCTCACCGGCGGCAGCCTCGTCACGAATTCCCGGCGATGTAGAGGCGTAGGATCCAATTGCTAGGCTCGGGGAGCTTCTCGATGCCTAGGTGAGGCGAGCGTGGGGGTTGTCGGGGTCTGCGGCACGGCGGAGCGGCGGCTCGATGGCGAGGCAGAGAGGGCGACGCGGCGGAGCAAAGAGGGTGGCGGCACTGGGGTATTTCCGGTGGGGCTGCAGCTAGGGTTAGGGTCTAGGGCGCAGGGGCTCCCCTTTTGTAGGGCGGCGGGGTCAATCTCGGCGTGCGGGCCTAGGAAGAGAAGCTCGCCGGGGATCTCGTGAAGACGTTGTGCGCCGGGGAAGAAAGGAGAAAGGGGAGGAAGACGGGCGCTGACAGGTGGGGACGGCGGGTCAGAGGGAGAGAGGGAGGGGAGACGCGCGTGGGCTGGGGAACGGGGAGAGCTGGGCCGGGCGTGGCCCATGCGGGGAGGGGAAAGGAGAGGGGGCCCGAGGGGGAAAAGAGAGAGGGAGTTTGGGCTGGGTTGGGCTGCTTTTCCCTTTTCTTCCTTTTTCTTCTTTTCTTTTTCTTTTCTACACTCAAACTATTCAAACAAATCTATTTGAATTCAAATAAATTTGAATTCAAACCCCGGAGCGGGGCCGGCACGGATCTATCCGACATGGAGCTGGAGGTCCTGATCCGGGGGATGACCGGCGAGGCGTACACCCCGGAGCTGCTGGTGCTCCCAAGAGGGATCAGTGCTCTGTGTGAAGACCAGGGGATGCAGACGGTGATTCTTGCATTTCTGCCTACCCTCGATGATGGTGGCCTGGCGGTCCGGCAGGTGAGGGGTGACCCCAATTGCGGCATCTGGATTCCTAGCGCATCGCCCGACAGCCCCCGGCGCGTCGATCAAACTCCGGCCAGTCCAGCCACGGAGCCCCGGCACCCTCCGGCAGAGGGAAGGAGCCGGAGGCAGCCAGCTCTCGTAGCGGCAGGGACTGCGAGGAGGACAGGTCGCGGAGGCTCCGCCGCAGCGACGGATCCTTCATGGGGAAGCCGGCCCCCAAGCACCAGAAGACAACGGAGTCGTTGGAGTAGAGTAGCTCCCGGGCTCCGCCGCCGCCGCCCCATCACCAGCAGCAGCTGCAGGGGAGGCCTGAGGAGCCGCGGCAGTTTCCGCCACAGCAGCGACCACCGCCACCGCTGCCTCAGCCCCCACAGTAGCGCCAGGCGCCGGCCCGGCCGCAGTCCCAGCAGCAGCAGCAACAGGCCCCGCCACCACCACCGCCCCAGCGGCAGCAGCAGGCCCCACCGCCACCACCGCCCCAGCAGCAGCAAGCCCCGTCACCGCCATCGGAGATGCCGACGGTGGAGCTGCCCCACCGATCGCCCGAGACGCCAGCCTCTAGGAGGATGCAATCCCCATTCTTCCAGACCAGATGGGGGATGCGGAGCTCCACGTGAGTGGTTAATTCCCCCTGTCCTCATTTTTTTTCTTATCTTGATGATGCTTGCTAGGACTACTCGCCCTGCCTTTTCTGCTGCTTCCACCGGCGACACCCCGGCTGGCAGGTCCGGCCCCCAGCAGGCTTCTTCCACAACCACTGCTGGGGGGTCGGCATGTCGGTGTTTTACCGGCTGCCCACCGAGGGATATACCCGAGCTGGTAAGTTTAGGTGAGGAGACGCCGAGATCAGGAACTCGAAGGTGCAAGGAACATATGATTTAGACAGGTTCGGGCGCGAGGTGCGTAATATCCTATGTTCTGTATGGTGGTTTGTATTCCTTGGGGTGTTGATCTTGTGTTTTGAATGGGTCCCTGCCCCCCCTTATATATCCGGGAGGTCAGGTTACATGGATCCTAGTCAATACTAGCCAAGGAATCGTACCTGGGTATAACTCGAGTAGTTTCCTTCTGTACCGACTAGCTTTATCTCCTACTCAAACTAGTAGAAAACAATATAAATAAGAGATAAGACAGGCTTTATCTCTTAATCCTGTTTAAACTACGTTATGTACACAGCCCCGTAGCCCCGGGTCTGACTAGCCCTCGAGCTCTTCGTAGCTGAGTACTGCAGGCTTCTCGAGTACTTTCGAAGTAGTCTTCGGCTTCTTTTGAAGCTCCGTCTTGAAGTTCTTCTTTGAGTACTTTCTTGACTGCATCGAAGCTATGAGGTGCTATGCCCCAAATTACTTCTTTGGTATGGTGTGCGATTAAAAAATCGCACTCCATATGGAGTAGACCCCGAGCCTTAGGTTGAATCGGAGAATCAGGCTGAGGGTCGCATTAGTCTTGAATCCTCCTTACTTACTTTTCAAATAAATTCGAAAAAATAAGTAGTCGATGCTACATATCTCGCAGCCCCCGAGCCTTGAATCCAAATCTCCCAGGTTTGGACATAAGGATCCAAAAGTCGTGGCATGCAGTGAAAAAATGTTCCCATGATAAATAACTGGTGTGATGGTACAAATGATGGAAGTTAGATCTGGAATTCGAAAAACCCCTTTTTCGGGACAATTAACCCTAAAAAAATGATTAATCAAATATTTTATCTAAACAATCCACCAAATGACCCCTCATCTTCTGAATATTCCCTAAAACGACTCTTCAACTTCGAAATAGTAAAACTGTATGCAGCCGCTGGTTATTTAACCCCACGGTAACGCCAAGTAAAAACTGTGCTTCCAATCTGCAATCCACCAAGAACTTTCCAACTCCCCCAAATAGAGCTGAATTCCGCCTTCTCCCTCTTGGAGAGCCCCAATCCAACCAAATCTCCCCACCCCTTTCCCCACAGCCCCCGAGCAACTCGTGGCGAGCGGATCTAGAAATGGCGCCCAAGAGATTTGAGAAGGATGGGAAGAAGAAGGAGGCGCAGCCGCCGTCTGGGGAGTGGACTCACAGTAAGTGTTCCCTCAACGACCTCAATAAACTTGTTTCCGAGGGATTGCTCCAAGACAAGAGTCATGTCAACTGGCGCCCCTCTTTTCGCGAACATTTCCCCATGGAAAATGTAGACGAAATCATCACATTTTATCATTTTGCCGAACGGGGTCTGGCCCTCCCCTCTTGCTCTTTTTTCCGTGGCCTTCTTTATTTCTACGGGCTTGAGCTCCATCATCTCAACCCAAATTCCATTTGCCATATCGCAATCTTCATCCATTTCTGTGAAGCCTTCCTCAGAATCGGACCCCATTGGGATCTTTTCCGCTTCCTTTTCCAGGTGAAACCACAACCCACAACCAAAAATCTATCCGTTGTAGGGGGCGCCAGCATCCAACTTAGACAGCAAGCCAGTGATAGGTACCTTTCCTATAAATTCCCCTCCAACATTCCTGGATGGAAGAACCACTGGTTCTACATTGAAAACCATGCCCCCCATGCTTCCTAAAAAATCCGGCAAACCCCCAGTCTTGAGGCCAGAGTGGAACACCGAGCTCCCCAGAGTAGACCTGGACCAAGTCGATGAGTTGCTAGCCATCATAGCAGCTCACAAAGAAATAGGGATGACCGGAGCATCCGTAATATTCTCTTTCTTCAAGCGCCGGATCCAGCCACTCCAACAACGCCACACTTTAGGCTTCGAGTACATAGACCCTGAAGATTCCTCTCGGATGTGCGCAGAAGAACTGATTGATGACGCCGCACTCACCCAGGATAGGCGAGTGCTGCTGGACGTGGATGCGGTTCCCTACATCCCGCAGTTGTTTTTGGCACAAAATCCTCCAAAACCGGTAAGTATTCGACTACTTTTTGTTGAAATCAAGTTCTGCTATTCTGCCACTGCTAACTGAAAACCTTCTGCAGGGACACACAGAGTTGTACCGGAGCTACCCTCCACAACCCGACATCCCTCGACCGGACCACCTTCTCCCCAGCGCTGCAGCCGAAGTGAAGAGGGCTCGAGTAGCTGAGGTTCTACCCGGCAGCGAGTCCACCGAAGGTGGGAGCCCCCTGGTGGAATAGGAAGCCGAAGGAGAGATGAGAAGGAACAACTCCCCCGGACCATCCGTGGAGTTGACCAAAACTCTGCCTTTGGTCCCGCAGGGTCGTCGGGTGGTGTGCAAACGGAAAGCGCATGTAGTCGAGTCTTCCAGGTATGAATTTGCTGCCTTGTTGAATTGTCAAATATTAGTATTGTTGCATGCTAACATTGTCCATTTGCAGTCCACCTGATTCTCCTCCCGATCCCGAGCGCGAAGAGGTGGGAACGGATCCATCAGCTTCTGCGACAGGAGTGGTTACCATTGCCGTGGCGGGCACCGCGCCACCAGCTGGTGTGACCCTGCCGCCAGCAATGAGTACCGTGGTTGAGACGCCACGGGCCCTAAGAGTGAAGAAAGCTGTCATGAAGAAGTCTTCGTTGTAAGTATACATCTCTTTTTTTGCACAATAAACATCCTGTCCTTCTCGACTTGTGTAATAACATAACTGATTCTTACTTTATTAGATCTACAAGCGACATGAGGCACAAGCCAAAGCCTGCCGCAGCAACCCCAGCCCCTGAGCCACCAGCCTCAGAGGAGCCCACACCCAAGGAGCCAGCCCCCAAGGTGGACACAACGCTACCCGACCTGCCACCCCCCGAGCCCCAACAAGCCGAAGCCAAGGCTGGTGGTGAGGAACAAGTCGAGGCCACTGAAGCCGCTCCTACAAATGGCACAAATAAGTGTCTGACCGCCCACGGCTAGCTGCTTAGACATAGACGTTATGTACTGAATGTATCTTGACTTGCAGGTGCCCAACAGCCATCCACTAAAGAAGCCGCAGGGACCTCAAGGAGCCCTGGAGATCTGCTGGTGACTGGACGTGGATACCAGAACGTCATCACCACAGATCTGGTGGATGACCCGATGCTGACGGAGGACAACATAAGATACTTCAAGAAGATCTCCAAGGAGTTGTACAATTACACCGTGGTAAGACATGATTACTCTTCTGCCAGTATACGTTGTCGAGTTGCTTGTCTTAATCTTCCCCCTTATGTAGGATGTGATCAAGCATTCACAAAAGAAGACCGAAAAGCTGAAAGCGGTCGTGAGTGGCCACCAGGAGCTAGCTGCCAAGGACAAATGCATATCCGAAGAGCTGACAAAGAACATCTATCTTTGGAGAGAACTTGACAAGCTGAAGTAAGAGCGGACTCGAGAGATGTGGCTCCTCAAGAATGACCTCCGCAATCTTGAGAAGGCCAACTCCAAGCTCCAGGAGCAACTCAAAGAGCAAAAGAAGGCACACCAAGGCAAGCCCCTTTCTTCCCTCGAGTACTTTCCCTTAACAATTTATCTTGGATTCTGAAAATATTTTCACCGCAGAGCTTAGGAAAATCTTAACATATAAAGAAGAGCTACTTACTAACATGAAGAATATGCTGTATCGCCGTACAGATGACGTCGAGAAGCTGCAGAAGGTAATCACCGACACTGAATAACAGTTTGCCGATTGCCTTCAGCAGATCAAGACGCTGGGAGAGGAGAAGGAGCAGCGGCAAAAAGAGCTGGAGGACCTCAGGGGAGCCGCCAAGAAGCTTGTGGACATTGTGGGCCCATAAGAAGATGGCGAAGCAGGCGAGCGGCCCTTGCTGGAGCGACTTCTCGGAGTGCCGCAGAAGGTCGTCAAGTTCCTCACTGAAGCCCCGGTCGTGTGTGTCAGCCACGCTCTTTCCTTTGTAAAATCCTTTTGGCCGGAGGCTCGACTAGAAGCATTTGCGTAGGGTGTGGCTGCGGAGTGTTCCGAAGAACAATTCAACGAGTACCTCCAAGAAGCCTAACCTGTAGCAGAACAAATAGTAAAAAGTGTACTGCAGGATTAAGATGTAAAAACAAGTACTTGTTTCATTGTATATAATTGTCTTTGATATTTCTACTTGTGTGTGCCTCGACTTAATTGTCATCCAAGTTCGAAGGCTATGTAGTAGACACTACTCCGGGTGCGGCGACCCTGGAGATAGTCGAGGTAACTCCGAGTAGGAACCCATCCATCAAGTTAGACATAACCTGATCGAGTGGGTCTAACCAGTTAGGAAAGAATGCGAGTATCGTCGCGAGACTGCCGTGCTTCTGGCAAGAAATTGAAATTACCCTGAGTGCAACGACTCTGGGTGTAGTCGAAATAGCTCCTCGTGTGAGCCCGTCCAACAAGTTAGGTGTAACCCGAACGAGCAGGTCTAACCTGTTAGGAAAGAACACGAGCATCATCGCGTGACTGCCGTGCTTATAGCAAGAAATTGAAATTACCCCGAGCGCAATGACTCTGGGCGTAGTCGAAATAGCTCCTCATGCAAGCCCATCCAACAAGTTAGGTATAAACCAATCGAACGGATCGAACTTGTTGGGAAAAATGCGATCATCATCGCAAGCGACCATCAAAGGTCACGGCGAAAGTCAATTTATATAAAGCATGAACTGGCCGTAGCCTCCGTCAAAACTTATAACACAAAGTTGATAAAACATGAACGTGGCTGTAGCCTCCGTCACAACTCACAATAAGAAGTCGATTTATAAAACATGAACGTGGCCGGAGCCTCCGTCTGTTAACAGAAAAATTTACATTCTGAATTTTGTGACACGTAGCCTCCAAATTGATTCGAAAGAAAAAGGCCACCTAGGCGTCTGGAGAACAGCTATCCCCGCACCCTTTCTCATGGGTAGAACTTGCGCATGTTCTGAATGTTCCAATAATTCAGGACATCTTGGCCCTCGAGGTATTGTAGTCGATATGACACCGGTCTTGTAACCTGCTTGACAACAAACGAACCTTCCCACCTTGAGTAGAGCTTGTGTAAGCCGGACTCGTCTTGGATGCGGCGTAGGACCAAATCACCTATATTGAACGACCGTTCCCTCACGTTGCGATCGTGATATCGCCGGATCCCCTGCAGGTATCGAGCTGACTGAACAAGAGCGGTACAGTGAGCCTATTCGACAGAATCGAGCTCTAACTACCTTGCTTCATCCGCCTCGCCTTCATTGTACATTTCAACCCTTGGGGATTTCCACATGATGTTGGCCGGCAAGATAGCTTTAGAGCCGTAGATGACGAAGAATGGTGTTTGTCCTGTGGCTTTGGACAGCTGAGTCCGGAGCCCCCAGACGACATGTGGCAATTCGTGTATCCACTTTCCTCCTTTCTTGTTGTTTTCATCATAGAGTCGTTTCTTGAGGCCATCAATTATCATGTTGTTCGCCCTCTCGACTTGACCATTGGCCCTTGAGTGTGCAACAGAGACATATTTGATCTCGATGCATGCATTTTCACAGAACTTCCAGAACTGGTTGGCTGTGAAGTTTGATCCCAAGTCCGTGATGATGGTATTCGGGAAGCCGAAGCGATGCAAGATATCGGAGATGAGATCAACAACTCGATCTGCTGTGAGCTTGGTATCGGCTTGTACTCGATCCACTTGGTAAACTTGTCGATAGCCACCAATACATGAGTGAAACTGCCTGGCGCCGTTGTGAAGGGCCCAATCATATCAAGGCTCCAGCAAGCAAACGGCCAGGATGGCGGTATGGTGATGAGACTGTGAGCTAGGACCTGAGACTGCTTGCCAAAGAATTGGCAGTTTTGGCATCTCCGCACAAGGTCCTCAGCATCGGACACCGCGGTGGGCCACCAGAAACCAGCTCTGTATACTTTCCCCACCAGCGTTTGTGAAGCTGCATGGTTGCTGCAAACGCCCTCATGTATCTTCCGCAGTATGTCGTAGCCATCTTCTTTTGTGACGCACTTCATGAGGACACCTGATCGAGCACCACGCCGATAGAGCTTGTTGTCGACTAGGATGAACCCCTTACTTCTGCGCATAACACGAGCTGCCTCTACGCTTCTTGCGCCCATCCCTGCTGGTAGTCTGTGATCCCGGATGAAATTGATATAAGCCTCTCTCCAGTCCTCTCCCAGCATCATAACCTCCCGATCAGGCTGTTGAAGGCCCGCATCGGTGGTTACCTGAGGTGAGGACTTGATGGATGGCTGCTTTAACTACTGGGTGAAGACTCCCACTGGAACCTGTGCACGAGTAGACCCTATCTTGGATAGTATATCTGCGCCAACATTATGCTCTCATACCACATGATGAACCTCCAAGCCAGAAAACTTATTTTCCAGCTTGCGCACTTCTTGTATATAAGCATCCATCATCTCCTTATTGCAGTCCCACTCTTTGTTGACTTGCTGAACGACTAGAAGTGAATCACCATATACAAGAAGTCGCTTGATGCCTAGTGATATCGCCAAACGTAGCCCGTGAAGGAGTGCTTCATACTCGGCTTCATTATTGGATACCTCCCAAAGGATCTGGAGGACATACTTCAATTGTTCACCTCTTGGAGAAATAAATAGAACTCCAGCACCGCTACCACCAAGCTTAAGAGACCCATCAAAGTACATGGTCCAGTGCTCTGGCTTGTTGACTGGAGTTGGAATTTGATTCTCCCTCCACTCAGCCATAAAATCGACTAAGCTTGAGACTTGATTGCAGTGCGTGGCTTGAAGTTGATAGACAAAGCCCCCAGTTCCACTGCCCACTTTGATATACGCCCCGTAGCATCTTGATTATGGAGAATATCCGCCAACAGAAAATCTGTAATCATAGTGATCTTGTACTCGTCGAAGTAATGGCGCAACTTTCTTGATATAATCAGAATTGCATATAAAAGTTTCTGAACTGCCGGGTATCATACCTTGGATTCGGAGAGTACCTCGCTGACGAAGTACACAGGCCTCTGCACTCCAAATGCATGGCCTTCCTCGCTGCGCTCGACTACAATAGCACTGCTGACAACATGAGTTGTTGCCGCAATGTAGAGTAGTAGATCTTCTCCTAGCAATAGTGCTGTAAGGACTGGAGGAGACTGAAGGTGATGCTTCAGGTCTTGCAAGGCTCGCTCGGCCTCCTCCGTCCACTGGAACTTGTCTTGGCACTTCAGGAGCTTGAAGAAGGGTAGTCCTTTCTCCCCGAGCTGGGAGATGAACCTGTTCAGGGCTGCCATACAGTCTGTTAGCTTCTGCACATCTTTGATTGTGGCTGGAGCCCCTATATCAGTGATGGCCGAAATCTTCACAGGGTTGGCTTCAATTCCCCGGTTGCTGACGATGAACCCAAGCAATTTCCCTGATGGTACTCCAAAAATACATATAGTTGGGTTCAGCTTCCACCGAAACCTACGTAGGCTGCTGAACGTCTCTATCAAGTCTGCAATCAGGCCATCGGGATTCCTGGTCTTCATGACCATGTCATCCACGTAGGCTTCAACGTTCTGATGCAACTGATCAGCAAAGCACATCTGAATCGCGCGCTGATAGGTTGCTCCTACATTTTTCAACCCGAAAGACATAGTTTTGTAAGCGTACATCCCGAACGGGGTGATGATATCTTGAATAACAATCAAGGAAGCAGAGGACTACACAACCCGCCGTCGAGTCAACGACTTGATCAATGCGCGGTAGCCCGAAGTGATCCTTTGGGCAATGCTTGTTGAGATCGGTGTAATCAACGCACATTCTCCATTCATTATTCTTTTTCCTTACAAGGACGGGATTAGCTACCCACTCTGGATGAATCACTTCTTTAATGAAGCTAGCCGCGAGGAGTTTAGCTATTTCCCGTTTAATTGCTTCACGCTTATCGTGAGCAAATCTTCGAAGGCGTTGCTTTTTGGGCACAGCCTGTGGATGTACATTCAGACTATTCTCGATCAGTTCTCTGGGCACCCCTGGCATATCCGCTGGCTTCCACGCAAATATGTCTCTGTTAGCCCGAAGGAAACTGATGAGCGCGAATTCCTATTTCTCATCTAAGCCCGCGCCGATGACGGCGGTCTTAGATGAGTCACCCTCCTAGAGCTGGATCGACTTGAGGGTCACGTCACCAGTCGACTGGATGCTCGACTTGCTAGCCTTTCTTGAAGAGATCTCTAGCCTGGCTTAGGAGAGCTGCTGCGCGGCCGCGAGTACTTCCCTTGAAGCATCTGGCACACGCGTAGTCGAAGCATATTGGATCGCCTCCTGGTTGCAATCATATGACTTCCTCAAGTTGCCTCGGAGAGTGAGTACCCCACTTTGTCCTGACATCTTAAGAAGCAGATAAACATAATGCGGCACTGCCATGAATTTGGTGAGTGCCGGATGGGCCAGTATGGCATGATAAGAAGATTCGAAGTTAGCAACTTCGAATTTAATGAATTCGGTGCGGTAGTTCTCCCTCGTACCGAAGATGACTAGAAGAACAACCATGCCAAGTGGTTGCACCGTATTACCTGGGACAATGCGTAGAAAGGAGACTTGCTTGGAACCAGCATGTCCGTGAAGTCCAAACCCATCTTTCTCAAAGTGCTGGCGAAGATGAGGTTGAGACCACTCCCACCGTCGATGAGCACCTTTGTGAGCCTGACTTATGCCACCACCGGGTCCAGGACCAGGGGGAACTTACCGGGCTCTAAAAAGATTGTTCACTGATCATCACGGGAGAACGAGATGGGCACCTCTGACCAGCAGAGTGGCTGTGGTGCCGCCGGCTCAACGGACATGATCTCCCGGAGAAGCAGTTTTTGTTCCCGCCTGGAACCGAAGTCTCCATCTCCCCCGAAGATGACGTTGACGGTCTTTGAAGCATCCTGGAACTTCGTGTTGCACCCTTGCTCCCCTTGGTCATCGTCTTTGGGTTCTTTGTCCACTGGCTTCTTGTTCTTCTTGCCACCACCGGAATTGCTGAATGTCCTCCGGAGATGGTAGCAATCGATTGCCGCGTGATTGGCACCTGGATGCCATGGGCATTTCTTCTGCAGGAGCCTCTCGAACTCCTCCTGCGTCGTCGACTTCTTGCCTCGTGAGGGACGATCCACAGCCGCGATGAGATCATCTGGCTTGCGCTTTTGGGATGGACACGAATAGTCCCGCTGGCTCTTGTCATTGCGGTTGTCATGTGGATGCCTCAGATTGCTATCATTGCACCTCGAGAATCGCACCCGCATCTTCTCTTCCTGCTCGGACCAGTCGTGCATCATGTCATGAAGCCCCACAACAGTTTTGGGCCTGTTCCACCCGAAGTCTCTGTTGATGCCTGGGTCGGTGATGCCATTGTAGAAGCAGTCGATGATGTCCTCCTCTGAGATGTTCGCAATGGTGGTGCGGACATCGAAGAAACGGCGTGTATAGGACCGTAGGAGCTCGTTACATTCCTGTTTACACTAGGCAAGATCGTGATGAGTACCTGCACGAGCGATCACCCTCTGGAAGTTGTCGATGAAGACCTTCTTGAGCCGCTCCCAGGAGTCGATCGAGTTGTTGCTGAGGCTCTCCAACCATGTGAGCGGCGCAAGGTCCAAAGCCATCGGGAAATAGACGACCTTGGTGATGTTGGAGCCCCCCGCGACTTCAATGGCGGTGGAGTAGCAACGTAGCCATTGCTAAGGAGCTTGCTTGCCATCGTACTTGGTAATACCGATCGGCTTGAAGCCCTCAGGGTACTTGTAACTGCCGAACCGTGCGGAGAAAGCTGGAAAATGGTCGCTGTAGTCAGTACCCTCTGTCTCGACTTCTTCGTGCACTTTGTGCCTGGAATCGATCATGGACCACGCATCGCGGCCTTCACTGATTCACTGGCGCAGGTCTTCTGGAGGAGGCCGGCGTTTGGCCTGTCGCGGGTTACCCCCTAGAGGTGGCTGCTGCCTCCCGCCAGAGGCCTAACTCCCGCGAGCATTGTCATTGTTGCTGCGCTAAGGTCGGGGACGGCCGCCAGCCGTTCAACTATGAGCCTGGCTTCGGCTTTCGCCCACGCGCTCCTCCCTGAGGGTTGATGCCGGGTTTTGTTGATCAAGCTGAATCCAAGCCCTCTGCGCATAATGAAGTGTTTGACACACGTTCGGATCGTTACTGCGCTCGAGTATGGCCGTAACCCTGGCGATGTTGGCCACCGGAGTCCTGAAGCCCCGCTCGCTTACGGCAGCGAATTCGGCGTCAAGCTCGCGATGCATGGATCGCATACGCTCATTGACCCTCCTTCGGCGAGCTGTGCAAGCTCTATTTCGGGTCCTCCGTGCCTCACGATCGGCGTCATTTTCATCGCCGGTGTTGGCTGTGGCCTCATCTTCGGATACAGCTTCGAACTCGATGATGGGCAAGTCGCCATCGTCCTCGCCTTCTTCTGCCATCAGCACCTGGTGTGAGATGAGCTCATCAGAGCTCACGTCGACTAGCTCAGTCAACTCCTCCGCCGCAGTGGCTAATGGCCTGCCCTCCTAAAAAGGCAAAGGCTCAAGGTGTGCCACAAGTCGGTCTTCGACCTCGAGTAGATTAGAAAGTTTCATGCCCTTCCAATGCACGAAATGCCCCTCCGAAGTGGAGGTAATCATCAGGCCGTTGGCACCGAAACAACCCGAAGCCCCTCGACGTGTGGTGGCTTCGGGCTTTCCGAGTTGGACTAGAGTGTCCAAGTCCTCCTCCAATGTGGAGAGGGACTCGGAGATGTTGGCCTCCTGGAGATCAGTGGCCAAATTGCATAGACCGAGTCACGATCGGCTATACGAGTCCTCAGATTCGAACGAGTCCAACCCAAGGAAGGTTGTTGCAGCGCTGGATGAAGTCGCGCTGGAAGCTGACTCCTCCTCGATCCTCGTAGCAGATCCAAGGATTGACAAATCATCGAGATCATCGACGAACTTATTGAGGTTGCTATGAGAACCTGCCGCAGGAGTTTTCGGCTTCATATTGATGAGGAACTGACAAAAACTGCCTGCACCATCTGCGACGCAGACCCACGAGCCAAAAACAAATGTTGTACCCTAAGAAGGTATTGACCTGGTGAACTGGAAATATGCCATCGAGGTCCCCAGTGGATCTTCGATGCGCTCCCCTACCTGACGCACCATCTGTCGGTGTTTTACCAGTTGCCCATCGAGGGATATACCCGAGGTGGTAAGTTTAGGTGAGGAGACGCCGAGATCAGGAACTCAAAGGTGCAAGGAACATAAGATTTAGACAGGTTCGGGCCGCGAGGTGTGTAATACGCTACGTCCTGTATGGTGGTTTGTATTCCTTGTGGTGTTGATGTTGTGTTTTGAATGGGTCCCTGCCCCCCCCTTATATATCCGGGAGGTCAGGGTTACATGGATCCTAGTCAATACTAGCCAAGGAATCGTACCTGGGTATAACTCGAGTAGTTTCCGTCTGTACCGACTAGCTTTATCTCCTACTCAAATGAGTAGAAAACAATATAAATAAGAGATAAGATAGGCTTTATCTCTTAATCCTGTTTAAACTACGTTATGTACACAGCCCCGTAGCCCCGGGTCTGACACGGCAGCTTCACCAACAGCATCTCCAGCCCCGCCCGTGGCCGCGGAGGTCCAGGCCGGAGCTCCGGTGGTTGAGGCCGCACCCCGAATGGCGGCGGCCCCTCCAGCCACGGCAGGCGGAGATGCTGCTCCGGCGGCTTCAGCGGGAGCCACGGCAGGGGCACCCCTTGTAGAGCCAGCTGCGGAGGAGGTCGCGGCGGAGACGCCACTGGAGGTGCCAACTGCGGGGGCAGCCACAGCAGAGGTACCTCCGGCAGCGACCGCGGTAGAGGTGCCCCTGGCGGTGGTCGCAGCAGAGGCCGCAGAAGTAGGTGGTCAGGGACTCGATGCGGGTGCGCGCAGGGGGATGAGCTAGAGGTGGTGCATGGGAGGCACCTCCTCCCGAGCCCGGTGGAGGTCCCTCTTCCCCGCCTCCTGGTCAAGGCCTAGTGGGCGATGGAGGAGGCCGAAGCCGGCTTCTGGTGGGAGGGGGAGAAGCTCGAGGCGGAGCATCTTCGGCTCTCTAACTGGGAGCGCTAGCTGGGGAACCGCATCCAGGTGGTGTCCTCCCGCGCCGTCGAGGAACAGGCCAGGTTCAAGTAGGAGCGCGAGGCCCTCCATGAGAAGATCCGTAGAACCTTTGACCGGGAGGTCTCGGTCACCTCCCGGGAGAGGGCGGTGGCCCGGAAGGAGAAGGAGGTGGAGCAGAAGGAGCGGACGGCTTGTCACACCATCGACACTGCCAAGGCCATGGCAAAGACGATTGATGACGAGCAGGCCGCCCTCAACTATTTTGAGGAGAACCTGTCCCTTCGGGAGGTGGCCGTCAAGGAGGAAGAGGCCTGCCTCTCCACCCTCCGGTCAGACCTGGAGGCCCGGACCCGAGCCCTCGAGGACCAACGCCTATGCTAGGAAGAGGAGAGCTGATCCCTCTCCCAACGGCTCCAGGCCCTCAAGCACCGCGAGGGCGAGGTTGAGGGGCTCCTGGCTGAGCAGCGCACCGGGGTCCAGTGGATTGCCAACTGGGTCGATGAAGCAAGTACCACCCTGGAACCCCTTGGGCTAAGTCCCATCCAGGTCGTAGAGGCCCCTTCTTCCATTAGCTCCGTTCTTCCAGCGCTGGAATCCGCCGCCGAGCGTCTGCAATGCCTGGAGTCCACTCTAATTGCTCGCCTTGAGTCCGAAGGTCGGGAGCTTGCTCGGATGGTGGTAGACCACATCTTGACCTGCTTCCGGAGCCACGACCCCGCCATCTCCTTAACTCTAGTCCTCGAGGGTCCAATGCCAGAAGCAGAGGCCACTGCCCGGGAGGGAGTACAAGAGGTGGTGGAGATTGTGGCCTCCCGCTTCGAGCGCAATGTGGAGCCGGACCTGTAAAGAGTGAGGGCCCCTCTGGACTACCGAAGGAATAGGAGTAGTTTTTGTTGTTTTTCTACACATTCTATCTGTACGATATGTAATATAAAAACCTGGACTGAGGGGCGACATATAACTTAGCTGTTATTCCATTTGCTTGTTCTCCCTTCTATCATGTGCTCTCTGGCCCCGAGGTCCCTTGGCCCCCTAGGAGGTAGTCGCAAGGTATTGGGGCTAGCTACCATGAAAATGAGGTTTAGTCCTGCACATGACTTAGGATCGGCGCTTAGCAACATTCCCACGGGGTCTCGGATCTCGCTGGCAAGAGTCCTTTGAGATGTAAAACTAGGCTTAGTGAATCAGAGCGCCAGGACCCAGCCTTTAGGATTGAAGGGATCCGGACTTCCGGATCCGCAGTTCTAGGTACTACGGTACTTATCCTAGGGAGGTAGAATGTGCAGGCTTAGGGTAGGGAACCAGACTAAGCAGCTACACGACTCCGCCCCCTCCCCCCCCCCCCCCCGAGGACAAGTACGCTTCCCCGAAGCCGGTCCCCAGAAGACCGGACCCCTCCTTCCTGTGAAGGAGGGGTCTTGGGCGGAGACACAACCCAGCAACTCAGTTCATGCCTCAAGCACGTCACAGGAATAAGGGACCACATGGGGGGTTAGGGTAAGCAGGAGGCAAGAAAAAGAACTGAATTGCATCAACCTCAAAGACAGACTGAGAATAAATTTTTTCTTGATAAGTTGGTACAGATAGAATGTGCGATGAACGCCAGGGGCCGGGTTTACGAGGGCAGACCTCCACCGCTCTGGTCCGCACGGAGTTGCTATCATATTATAAAGGAAAAATTTATTCTCAGCTAAGCCCCTAAGGATAAAACTTACAGAGGTGCTCAATGTTCCATGGGTTGGGTAGTTGCACGCCCTCCTCCATAGCTAAGCGAACAGAATCGGGTCGGCACACCTTTGACACCTTTAAGGGGCCCTCCCAGCTGGGGGAGAGCTTGTGGAGCCCCTCTCGGTTTAGGATTCTTCGCAGGACTAGGTCCCTGACCCGAAGCTCCCTACTATGCACGAACCGTTGATGGTAACGCCGGAGCGCTTGGCTATACCGTGCATTTCAGACCGCTGCTCACCATCTTCGCTCGTCGACGACGTCTACATCTTGACGGCGCTGCTGCTCCTGCAATTCCTCATCAAAATCTTGCACTCGTAGCGAGCCCATGGTCATCTCTGGGGGAAGGCATGCTTCGGCCCAGTAGACTAGGAAGAAAGGGGTCTCCCCGGTTGCTCGGCTAGGTGTGGTCCGGTTCCCCCATAGTACGCTCGGAAGCTGGTCGACCCATTTCGCACCATGCTTTTCGAGATCGTTGTAGGTGTGAATCTTGAGCCCCCTGAGTATCTCAGCATTAGCCCGCTCTACTTGGCCATTGCTTCTCGGGTGTGCCACAGAAGCGAAGCAGAGCTAAATGCCGATGTCCTCGCAGTATTCTTGAAAGTGCTAGCTCTTGAACTGGGTCCCATTGTCGGTGATGATTCAGTTTGGGACTCTGAACCGGAACACAATTGACTTGAGAAATGTGATAGCAGATGCTTTGGTGATGTTGACCATAGGGGTAGCTTCCGGCCACTTGGTGAACTTGTTGATGGCAATGTACAGGAACCGGTACCCGTCGACAGCCCTGCGGAAAGGTCCCAAGATATCCAACCCCCATACAGCGAAAGGCCAAGAGGGTGGAATCATTTGCAGAGCCTGAGCTGGAGTGTGTATCTGCTTTGCATGGAACTGGCATGCTTTGCAGGACTTTACCAGCTCAGCTGCATCCTGGAGCGCTGTCGGCCAGTAAAAGCCATGCCGGAAGGCCTTACCGACCAGCGTGAGGGATGAAGAATGACTTCCGCACTCGCCTCCATGGATCTCTGCCAGCAAGTCGTAGCCCTCTTCTTGGGTGATGCACCGGGCACCACGGCGGTAGAGATCCCCTTCTACCACCATGTATCGCTTAGCCAATCGCACTATCGCTCAGCGGATACATGGTCTTTAGAAAGGATGTTGTCCTTCAGGTAGTCCCGGATCTCGGAGATCCATGCATCGGGACCCCCCTGAGAGTTTGGATGCGGCTCCTGAGGTCTTCAGGACCCTCGAAGGTGCACACAACCCTTGGTGGACCCCACGGATGGAGCGCTGCCGGAATCGCTAGCTTCGAGGTGTTAGACTGACCCCCTTCGCCCAGTTCGACAGGCTAGGCGGATGGCTTCAGCAGCTGTCTTTGAAAGGCTCCCTCCGGCACGGATGCTTGAGTTGATGCCCTCATGGAGAGTGCATCTGCCGCCGAGTTGTCTTCACGTGGAACGTGTTGCAGTTCCAGTATGTCGAAATCCATCTCCAGCTTCCTCACATGGATGAGGTATGCTGCGAGCTGGGGTTTGTTGCAACTGCACTCCCCCTGGACCTGCTTGATGACGAGCTGGGAGTCTCCCTTGACCAGGAGCTGCCGGACCCCTAGGGATAGAGCCATAGTCAGGCCGAAGATCAGGGCCTCGTATTCCGCCATGTTGTTGGTGGCCTCAAAGTCGAGGAGCACTATGTATTTCACTTGTTCGCCATTTGGGTCGATGAGGACCACACCAGCTCCAGCCTTTTTGTTGCGTGCGGACCCGTCGAAGAAGAGTGTCTAGTGGGGTCCGGTGAACACCGGAGGCCTGGCTTCTAGAAGTGGGGGGTTGTTGTCGGTCAAAACCCACCGGCGAGCAGCAACAGGCAACACGAGGAGCCGGGAGGCTTCCGGGACAGCTGGTGGGCCCCGGTCCCTCGGTCAACGGCCCAGCGATCTGGCGCACACCCTGGCTTGGAGTCGCTAGGCGTGCCACCTGATCCTGTACCCGATCAGGAAGGTGTAGAAGTTGTTTGTCAGCTATCTTCCTGCATGCACAGACACATTAAACATTAGTCCGAGCCGTGATCGGCTCTTACAACGACTCCCAGAATCAGCTAAAGAAGCCGACGGAGTCGCTGTACTAGGTCGGACCCGTCTTGACAACAGACTAGACCTTCGGGTACCTCTCAGAATCGGCCTAAAGTAGCCGATTGCAACGTTTAACGGATCGGATCTATTAAATATATGATCATTCGCACGAATCCGATAAAAAAATAAAAACATGCTCTGCAATTACCAAGCTAACTCAATCCACGACGGTAAAAGCTTTCACCGCATAACCGGAACATCCTACGCGTGGTTAAGCCTAACGAACATGAAAGATAACAATACGCTAACCTGAAAAGAGGCCTAAAAACCAACTAACAAGTCGATTCCCGGAACAATCCTTCGTCTGGTTACCATAAGGCACCAGACATGCAGCCGGAACATTCAACCCATTTGAAGGGCCTAATCATGCAGATATTAAGCCAACTCTTCGTAATACAAAGAACCACCATAACAGATTGGATCTACTCGATAAAAACAGAGCAAGGCGCTGCCCCTATATCCAAGATTGGACACACAGACAGCTAAACGACTACAAGCAGCAAACAAAGCATAGATTTATTATTCAGAACCATTGCAGCATTATAATCATTTAAGATAACTAGTGCTACTCGCCATAAAAAACGCTTCAGTACGAGTAACACAAGGATAAACAGATAAACATGATGCTGCTCCGACCATGCAGGACATGATCGGAGCGGCATGCCGATTACCTGGAGAAAGCCCTTGAACAGGGGTGGCGATGCGCCGAGAGTTTGTTGTGGATGATTGATTCTGTTTTATTGATTCTCACGATACATATTTATAGTCCAGAGACTTTGATCTTAACTAACCCTAGCTGGTCACGACTCGATCTCTAACTTGCTATATTTAAACTACCCTTAGATACATGGCCATCCTGGCCCTTACCCATTTGCACAGAGGCCGATTCGTCGACCATTACGACGATTTCCTTCAGCCCATGTCGCTCTCGGCCCATCCTCTGGCCCAGCCAAATTCTGGCGATAACACATGCCCCCCAGGTTTTGGCGATGATAATTCCAAAACCATTGTTTCTTCGACTTCTAGGTCTTGTACACGCGCATACTGCTCCTAACGCCGTCAAACGCGACCCTTCGACTTCCAAGGCCCGTACACACGCATCGCCCTCCAATTTCATTGGGCGCGACCCTTCGTCTTCTCCCTCGAAAAACGCAATACCGCCGCTTCGCCTTCCATCTCTGCCTTTATAAACCGGTATCGGCGGATTCTCCTCCACCCATCTTCTTTCATTAATGGCTTCCTCTTCCTCCGTCTCTTCTAACTCCCCTTCGTCTTCTTTCATCATCTCCGTCACTTCTCCTGACTCCGACACCATCTCCATTACTTCTCCTGACTCCGAAACCTCCAGGGAGGTAACGCCGGAGTTCGACCCAGTAGCTTCGTATGAAGATCTCGCTCCTCTGCATTGGGACGCAGAAGAATGGGATTACAACACCTGGTCAGAGGATGACGAGCCCCTGACCGACGATGAAGACCACCAGCTCCTTCTTCACGGGGCTCTGGATGAAGATGACAACGACTCCTGGGATGGCGACTTCTTTTCCTCCTCGGAAAAAGGTACCCAGATTACTTCTTCAGACGATGATTCGGCAATAGGAGGGTACCTTCGTGGCGGATCATCATCTTCAGAGGTCGGCGAAGATTCCAAGGATGATGCCAGCCGTAGCAGCGATGCCGGCGACGGTAGTAGCAGCACTGGCGGTGACGATGGTGATGGCGACGACGACACCAGCATTCCTCCCCCATACAAACGCTGCAAGACCCTAGGGACTTACTGGTGGTAGTTTATAGGGTCTTTCGCCATTGCACGCAGAGCCGGTAGATCGGCTTCTTTTGTAACCACCTTTTGTAAATAAATCCTTTGTTTTTCCTTTGTTTTTGGCGAGCCAATCTCCGACTTTTATTCTTAAAGTCCGATGGCATCGCATCGGTCTTTTCCCTTGGATTATCCGATCTGATCCGAGGTTTTCTTTTGTTTCGGGTTGAAAAGATCTTGAGAACTCGAGTACTTTTTGAAATACCCCTGCCAATAACAAGAGTACTCTGCAGCCGGTTTCTTTCCTTGTTATTGGATCCCATTCCCCAACTGGGTTAAACAACACGAGTACCAGGAGTACTCCGCAAGGAAGTCGCACGTTTAAGATCAAGGGACTCCCGCAATCATCCCTTCTATCTTATCAAGACCCACAGCTGGCAAGACCCAATTACTGCTTCTGAAGTCGATGGTTTAACATCGGCTGTTCTACCTTCCATTCTGTGTACGGACCGGCACTGCTTTTCTTCTATTTGCTCGTCTTGGTCCATCCTGCGGCCTGATGCGTTGCACCGGCTTTCAAAGTACTCGATAAATGCTAATAACCAGAGTACCATCTTGCAGCCTATAAAGTCTTGAATAATGCTTCTCAAGAGTACCATCTTGCAGCCTGCGAAGTACCCGACTAGATCAACTCGATGTATTGCAAAGTACTCGATCATGTCCTCGCCAAATGCCCTGGTTATGTTAGTTCATAGCCTGATGCATTACATCGGCTTCGTTATTCGTCTTCCCACATGCTTTGGAAATATTTTTTGAGATGCTGACCATTGACAGCCACTGGAAATTTAATGCCATCTAACTCTTCAAGTATGTATGCATTCCCCGGCAGAACTTGATCAACTCTATAAGGCCCGTGCCAATTCGGAGACCATTTACCATATGCTGCGTCCTTAGTCCCCAATGGTAGCACCGCTTCCCACACTAAATCCCCAACTTGAAATTCTTTCGGTTTAACCTTCTTGTTATACGCATGGGCTACCTTGGCCTTATTCTCTTTGATTTTTTCCAGCGCCCAGAGCCTGAGTTCTGTAATGTCTTCCACATTGTCGCTCATCAACGCTGCATACTCTTCAGCAGTCAGTTCATTCTGAAACTCTATTCGTCTCGAACCGGCCGTAATCTCCCATGGCAATACGGCCTCCTGTCCATACACCAGATGGTATGGTGAGGTTCTTGTTGCCCCATGACATGAAACACGATAAGCCCATAACGCTTCTGATAACACTTCATGCCACCGCCGTGGGTATTCATCAATTTTCCTTTTGATCAGCTTGATTAAGCTCTGATTGGACGCTTCGGCTTGTCTGTTCGCTTGAGCGTAGTACGGAGATGACCTGATCAATTTAATCCCTATATCGGCAGTGAACTTCTTGAATTCATCAGATATGAATACTGATCCTCCGTCTGTTGTAATGGTCCAAGAAATCCCAAACCTATGAATAACGTGTTCCTTGACAAAATTGATGACGTCCCTCGACGTTACTAACTTCATAGGAACAGCCTCTACCCACTTGGTAAAATAATCTATGATGGCCAAAATAAATTGATGGCCTTTACTAGATGGAGGATTGATCTTACCAATCATGTCCATGCCCCAGCCTCTGAATGGCCAAGTCTTTATGATAGGATTCATGGCCGATGCTGGTACTATTTGTACCCTTCCAAATCTCTGACAGGCCTGGCATCCTTTGTAGTACTTGAAACAATCTTCCAGCATTTCAGGCCAATAATACCCCGAGCGCCTGATTAACCACTTCATCTTGTGGGCTGATTGATGAGTCCCACATGTACCTTCGTGGACTTCATGAAGAAGCCGATTGGATTCAATCGGCCCTAAGCACTTAAGCAATAATCCTTCCAGAGTCCTGTAGAACAAGTCATCCCCAATCAGGATGTACTTCATTGCTCTGTAGCGTATCTTCTTAGGTGCCCCCTGAGCCGGATCCTTCAAGTAATTGAAGATATCGGCTCTCCAATCTCCCTGATCCAACAAGTTTATTGGAAAATCAGCTCCATCCGCTGTGTCCTTATAACCGGAGGCCATCTGAGCGAGATTATTGGCCTCAGAATTTTGCACCCTTGGTATCCAGTAGAAGTTTATATATTTGAACTGGGCCATTAGCTCTTGGCATTGTTTCCATAAGGGAAACAACAACTCGCTTTCACATCGGTATGTTTTCGTGAGCTGAGATATGACCAATTTGGAATCCCCAAAAACTTCTGCTGCTTCTGCTCCGGCTTCGAGGAGTAACTCCAGACCTTTGTGCACCGCTTCATACTCAGCTAGATTATTGGTGCAAGGTGCTGGTAATCTGATTGAAAAGGAGTATGTTGCCCCCCGAGGCGAGACGAGCAAGATACCTATGCCGGAACCATCTCCACAAACCGACCCATCAAAATACATCGCCCATGCGCGGATGGAACACGCTGCTATGTCTGTGTTGGTCCTTTCTGCAACGAGGTCGGCCAGTGCCTGTCCTTTGACCGCTTTCGCCGGCTGGTACCGGATATCAAATTCAGACAGAGCGAACATCCATTTACTGAGTCGGCCTTTCAACACTGGGGCCGACAGCATATGCTTGATCACATCTGATTTGCAGATGACAATTGTCTCGGCTGAAAGCAGGATGTGGTGGAGCTTTGTACAGGTAAAGAATAGATAGAGGCATAGTTTCTCAATTTCAGGATACCTTGTCTCCGCATCCAGCATCCTTCTGCTGAGATTAAAAACAACCCTCTCCTTGCCATCCTGCACCTGTATGATAACCGAGGCAACGGAAGTGTCGCCTACTGACAGATAAACATAGAACGGCTTACCCTGCTGGGGTGGGACTAGCACAGGTGGTTTGGATAAAGATTCCTTGATATCTTCGAATGCCTGTTGCTGCTTTGCCCCCCAGCGGAACTCATCATTGGCTTTAATTTTTACCAACTCCATGAATGGCTCAATTCTCCCTGACAGATTAGAAATGAACCTCCTAACAAAATTGATCTTGCCAATGAGTTGTTGGAGTTCCTTCTTTGTAGTAGGTGGCACCATTGTTTTTACAACTTGTTGACTCTTGAGGCTGATCTCGATTCCCCGTTCATGAACCAGAAAACCCAGGAACTAACCGGCCGATACACCAAATGCACACTTCTTAGGATTCATTCTAAGCCCGAACTTTCTAGTTCGTTCCAGAACTCGCTGTAGATCTCCCAGATGACCCTCAGCTGATGTAGATTTCACCACCACATCATCAATATAAATTTCCACCAGCTTGCTGATCAAATCATGAAACATATAATTCATGGCCCGTTGATATGTAGCACCAGCATTTTTGAGCCCGAAAGTCATGACCACGTACTCGAATAATCCCACTGCACCTGGTACTCTGAATGCGGTCTTATGAATATCTTCTGAAGCCATGAAAATCTGGTTATAACCAGCATTGCCGTCCATGAAACTCAACATCTTGTGGCCAGCAGCCGCATTAATCAGTGTTTCCGCAACCGCATCGGGTACTCATCTTTTGGTGTAGCCCTGTTGAGATCTCGAAAATCTACACAGACTCACCACCGGCCATCCTTTTTCTGTTGTCACACCCTAAAATATTCAATTTTAGGATGTGACTATCTTTTACAATGTGTTCATCTATCAATAGGATTTTCTGAGAATTTTAAAGATTTTTCTGGCAATTATTCTATATATCCTAGAGCTAGAACCATTTATTTTAATACTTGGAAAGCTCTAAAATTCTTTTTCATGAGTCCCAAATATTTTATTTGGAATCCTCGTGACCCAAATTACCTCCTGAGTTTTCTCGAAAATTTTTGGGATTCTTCCGGATATATTTTTTCTTGGTTTGAAATATTTATCTGGACTTTTCCAGATTTATTTTGAACTTAAAAATATGTTCTAGAAAATATTTCTATTTTGATTTTCATCGCAGTCGGACCGAGCCGTATCTTTGTTGTATACCCTTTTAACCTTATCCTCTCCGAATCATTAAGAAGTTCCGTTGAGCTCACGATCCTCTAACCGTTTCCCCCGATCAAGTCATGCTTCAAAATGACATCTCGTGGCACGTCTTCGGTGTTTTTCCGACGATGTTTGATCATCATCAGCCCCAATGACTCGGCCTGATCTTTTCCTTGTCTTTTCGCGCTTCCGAATAAATGGTTCACATTTAACCAGCGCTGTCAGCTCGCTTTCCTGTTCAGCCTTCACCCGAGCTCGCGCTCGCAGCGCCGCCGCCGCTTGCGAGACCGTGCGCCCATGATAGAAGTCTCGAGCGCTGAGACTGCACGACCCTCCTGCTCGCAAGGCCGAGCTCCCGAACCGTTGCGCCCGTGCGACCTCCTTCTGCATCGCCCCCGAGTTCCTGCAGACAGTCGCTCCTTTCCCTGATCCTTCTCTACGACATCACAGCCCCACCTGTCATCTTCTTTTCTGGTTTCATTTTCTATTCAGGCCCAACCTGCGCACGGGGACAGCTAGGACTCCCTGCACAGCACCCCTATAAAGGGCGAGCCAAAACCCTCGGGCCTGTGCCCTACCCTGCCTCTGTGCGCCGCCCCTACCCTTGCGCCGTGCGCCAGAGCGCCGCCTCGCCCCTGCTTATAAAATCCTCAGCCCCTGCGACATCCCTTTCTCTCTGTGCCCTAGCCCCTGCATCCCTGTCGCACAGCCGCCGCCCTCGCGTCCCTGCGCAGCTAGCAGGCCGTCCCTCTGTCGCGTCGCATCTCCTGCAGCCGGCACCGCCGCGCGCCTCCGTGCCGTGCGTCGTCCCTGCCCGCTGTCGCCTTCCTCCTGTGCACCCACGGCCAGGCGTCTGAGCCCTGCTGCCCTGCGTGCCACCAGAATAGGACCACCGCCGCGCATCAGTTTCCCCTGTTTCCTGTGCGCCGGGACTGCAGCGTCGCCTGTCGCCAACCACAGGACGCCGCCCCCTCTTCTAGCACCGCCCCTGCCCAGCCCTGCATGTCCAGAACCACCACGAACAGGAGCAGACGGTCAGGAACAAAAAAACAGACCCGCCCTTCATCTTCCTCCGCGAAATTCGATCTCTACGATGCATCCCCGGGGTAAGTTAGGTATGGAACGGAATCCCCTCGTCGTCCTCTTTCTTTTGCCCCGCTTCCCGCGACCTCTCGTGCCCTAAATCGACGGGAATCTGAGCTACAGTACCCGCCGCCACCATTGCTGCCTGATTTGAAGCTTTTACGATTTAGTCCCTGGAAGAAATCTGTAATTACCGTGTAAATTGCTGTGTCTAGCGAAAATTGCAGAAAACTCCCTAGATCTTTTCCATCTTTTCAATCCAGCCCCACCATGGAATTTTTCAGATCTAACCCTAATCTTTTCGTGTTTTGCAAGCACTATTTTTTGTGTCTTGTATTTCTTTTCAGCTAACCCTTGAAGTCTATAGTTAATTGCGTATAGGCCCCTGTAACGCTGTTTTATGCGTAGTTTCCGCGTTTTAGATCCGTTTCGATCCGTTCTTTTTGCGTTAGTCTTCTAAAACCCTAAGCTATCGTTTAGTAGCGTTGTTGTGCCGTAATTTCTGTTTTTAAAATTAAATATCAATTTAATTTGAATAATACCCTCTCATCTAGTTTTCCGAAATAAAATCCAATTAAGTCTTTTCTCCGGTTTTCATAATTAATATTAATTTGATTAATATCAACTCAAATGTGTTTATAATTTAATTTGTTTAGTTCAACTCGAATCATAAAGTTATGCGTTTAGATGTTCTCACAAGTTTTCTTTTCTAATTAATTATTTGATTAGTGTAATTTGTACACAGAGAATTGTATATAAAATTTGACTAAGTTCTACTTCGTCTTTATAAATGCAAATATAATATGAGTTAATTATAATTAGGGATATTCTCTTTTGAATATCTTTTACATTGGTTTTCTAAATTAAAATAAATAAAAGCCTATAGTTCTTTTGTTTCTTTCATAATATAAATCTCCCGATAGCTGTATCTTTTCAACCCTAGCTCCGTTTTCCGCGTTCCTTTCGCCCTCGTGACCGTAGCAGCGAGCCTTATCCTTTAGTTCGCTCTTGTAAAGCTTTTCTTTTGTTTGTTGTATCTATTCTTAGTCATTCTTGTTTGTTTGCTTGCTTGTATATTTTGGGCCCGTTGCTTGTGTGACGTTAGAAGGAGTGCGATCGAAGAACTTTGAAGATTTAGAGATTCAAGAACAAGAATTGAAGACTCTGAGCAGCTATTCTCTAAAAGAAAGGCAAGTGGTCCTTGATCATGTTTTCAGTCCTATTAATATCACAATCACACATTTACTTTTATGCATGCATGTGTCTAGAATATGATGGAACCCAATTAAGGATATGACTAGATTTTATTTAACTTCCTTGTTTAAACCTGGGTTATTTTATTTATGTTATAGTTACGCTAGTTGCTTAATAGTAGTTTTTGGGATGTTTGGAAAGCATGTTACCTCCTATATCTCTCATGTCCTTTGGAATTTTGTTATGGCAATCAAACAAGCTTATCGAATGAATATCGAATGAATTGGAACATGGAGAACCACCCAGGAAAACAGTACAACCACAGTACTATATGGCTCTGGTCTTGGCTAATTAATTAGAAACCTTAGCTTGTGATGATCTTACCGAAAGGGCAAGAGGGGTTGCATTGACGGGGTATAGCTCGGTCCTTTGAGGCACATAGCTATGTGAACCTTGGCTAAGGTATTTTCCTCAATAGGGAGGGTTATGACCGCTTTGACTTGAAACCTTAGCGGATTATCATGAGTTAGGGAATCTTTGTAAAGGCCTCGTAGTGAATCCCTGCCACTCACCTCGGAAGTGTTTAAGGGCCTTGCAAACCCGGGCATAAAGGGAAACACGAGCTGTGGGTAAAGTGTACAACCTCTGCAGAGTGAAAACTGATATATCAGCCGTGCTCACGGTTAAGAGCGGCTTGGACCCTCACATGATAATTGAACTTGAAGATGAATTAAATCGTGGATCATGGTTATGTGGACCATGTTTATGGTTATGGTTATGCTTATGCTGTATCTCTTCTATCTCTTTTAATGTGGGTTTTGGTATAAACTTATGCCTTAGTAATCAGGTGCTAATAAAACTTGACCAACTAAAATTGCTTATCGCAGTAAGCCAGTCAGCCTTTCCTTGATTTTTGGGCCTTCATGTCATATAATTCCCAACACTTGCTGAGTACCAACCATAATTGTACTCACGCTTGTTATAATTGATGCTCAGAGGAGAAAGTGATGTGAAGTCTTTTGAAGATGATGCTGAGTTCTAGGCTTGCGCAACCCCCGGTCGATTGCCTGTGAAGTTTGGAGTCTTCGTTTCCAGGATAAGCTGTATAACTCTGATAATCTTTATAGTCTTTTAATTGTCTTTTCGTGATACTGTTGCTGATTATTCACTGATGAAGTCACTATATGAATGGAACTTGATCCTGGCATACATATAGTTATGCATTCGGTTTTGGCCTTAAAAACCGGGTGTGACAGAGGTGGTATCAGAGCTGTGTCGACCGTAGGACGCCAGCCTAGATAGCAATGGTCGTTTTCTATGATCTATTCTGACATAAAAGTCATATTTTACCATATCCTTGACACTCTTGTTGTTTATTGCTCATCCTTCTTCATTTATCTCATCCTTGATGCTGCTTTTATCTAACTCTGTATTCTTTTCTTTTATACCTTCATTTTCATTGCTTTTACATCTCACAATTTCCCTTGTCTGCTTGTACCCTCAACGGCATTGGTTACCTTGTATCCATTTGTTCCAATTTACCTCCTCCTTGATTTCAAGTTTGCCCACTTTGGAAATCCCCTTATATTCTATTCCAAGTGGATTTATTTTATCCTTTTCTCTTGTTACAAACGCTAGACTGTCCGATCTTGTACCCCGAAGAATGGAAGTAATAATCTACTACAAGAAGTCAAGCTAGAGCAATTGAAGACTACATTGGACTCATAGGCGTTATACCCAAGAAGTCAATGTTCTGCCAGACAAGCTGAGAGAGATGCCTAACTCAAGAATGCTGAAGCTTTGGGATATGACCCATACTTAAGAGGTTTCCCTTTTCAGTTGTAAAACGCTAGTTCCGGTTGTTTGATAGTTTGTTTTGGTGTGCTTGTAATGCTTGTTGTTTGCTCTTGACTGCTTAGACTCCTTGTTTTTGCTCGTTGATGTGTTGTGGGACTTGTGCCTGCAATGACATCATTTATCCTTTAGTTTTCTCAACCACGATATCCTCACGTTCCAAAACATAAGCCAGCAGAAAAGACCCAAACCCAAATTCCATCTTTTTGTCTCGATACCCATCTTATCATATCGCTCTACTCCTTGTCAGAAGCTCTTTGCCTTATCTCTCCTTTCTATCTCTAGACTTTACGAATCTCTCGTCAACGCCGTCTTCTTGCTCCTAAGCGAAAGTTAGCACAGAAGACCCAAATCCGTTTTCTCTCTTTCTTGATACCCATCTTGTTACCTTGTCGCCTCCTTTTGACCACAAGATTTTGTAAATCCCTCGTCAACCCCATCTGCTTGGAAGCATGTGAAGAATACCCAATCATCGTCCCTTCTTTTCTTGTTACCCATCTTGCCATCTTGTCTTACCCCTTAAAAAAAAACTCTATGTTCTATCTCCCCTTCCAATCACGAGCCCTTGTGAATCTCTCGTCAACGCCTTCTGCTCAATCCAGCTGAAAGCAAGTGAAGATCCCAATCTAAACTCTCTCATTTTCTCGATACCCATTTCATTATCTGGTCGCCTCCTTGATGAAATCTTTTTGCCATAACTCTCGTCTTTATCACTAGCCCTTGCGAATCTCGGGACGAGATTCTGTTTAAGGGGGGTAGTTCTGTCACACCCTAAAATATTCAATTTTAGGATGTGACTATCTTTTACAATGTGTTCATCTATCAATAGGATTTTCTGAGAATTTTAAAGATTTTTCTGGCAATTATTCTATATATCCTAGAGCTAGAACCATTTATTTTAATACTTGGAAAGCTCTAAAATTCTTTTTCATGAGTCCCAAATATTTTATTTGGAATCCTCGTGACCCAAATTACCTCCTGAGTTTTCTCGAAAATTTTTGGGATTCTTCCGGATATATTTTTTCTTGGTTTGAAATATTTATCTGGACTTTTCCAGATTTATTTTGAACTTAAAAATATGTTCTAGAAAATATTTCTATTTTGATTTTCATCGCAGTCGGACCGAGCCGTATCTTTGTTGTATACCCTTTTAACCTTATCCTCTCCGAATCATTAAGAAGTTCCGTCGAGCTCACGATCCTCTAACCGTTTCCCCCGATCAAGTCATGCTTCAAAATGACATCTCGTGGCACGTCTTCGGTGTTTTTCCGACGATGTTTGATCATCATCAGCCCCAATGACTCGGCCTGATCTTTTCCTTGTCTTTTCGCGCTTCCGAATAAATGGTTCACATTTAACCAGCGCTGTCAGCTCGCTTTCCTGTTCAGCCTTCACCCGAGCTAGCGCTCGCAGCGCCGCCGCCGCTTGCGAGACCGTGCGCCCATGATAGAAGTCTCGAGCGCTGAGACTGCACGACCCTCCTGCTCGCAAGGCCGAGCTCCCGAACCGTTGCGCCCGTGCGACCTCCTTCTGCATCGCCCCCGAGTTCCTGCAGACAGTCGCTCCTTTCCCTGATCCTTCTCTACGACATCACAGCCCCACCTGTCATCTTCTTTTCTGGTTTCATTTTCTATTCAGGCCCAACCTGCGCACGGGGACAGCTAGGACTCCCTGCACAGCACCCCTATAAAGGGCGAGCCAAAACCCTCGGGCCTGTGCCCTACCCTGCCTCTGTGCGCCGCCCCTACCCTTGCGCCGTGCGCCAGAGCGCCGCCTCGCCCCTGCTTATAAAATCCTCAGCCCCTGCGACATCCCTTTCTCTCTGTGCCCTAGCCCCTGCGTCCCTGTCGCACAGCCGCCGCCCTCGCGTCCCTGCGCAGCTAGCAGGCCGTCCCTCTGTCGCGTCGCATCTCCTGCAGCCGGCACCGCCGCGCGCCTCCGTGCCGTGCGTCGTCCCTGCCCGCTGTCGCCTTCCTCCTGTGCACCCACGGCCAGGCGTCTGAGCCCTGCTGCCCTGCGTGCCACCAGAATAGGACCACCGCCGCGCATCAGTTTCCCCTGTTTCCTGTGCGCTGGGACTGCAGCGTCGCCTGTCGCCAACCACAGGACGCCGCCCCCTCTTCTAGCACCGCCCCTGCCCAGCCCTGCATGTCCAGAACCACCACGAACAGGAGCAGACGGTCAGGAACAAAAAAACAGACCCGCCCTTCATCTTCCTCCGCGAAATTCGATCTCTACGATGCATCCCCGGGGTAAGTTAGGTATGGAACGGAATCCCCTCGTCGTCCTCTTTCTTTTGCCCCGCTTCCCGCGACCTCTCGTGCCCTAAATCGACGGGAATCTGAGCTACAGTACCCGCCGCCACCATTGCTGCCTGATTTGAAGCTTTTACGATTTAGTCCCTGGAAGAAATCTGTAATTACCGTGTAAATTGCTGTGTCTAGCGAAAATTGCAGAAAACTCCCTAGATCTTTTCCATCTTTTCAATCCAGCCCCACCATGGAATTTTTCAGATCTAACCCTAATCTTTTCGTGTTTTGCAAGCACTATTTTTTGTGTCTTGTATTTCTTTTCAGCTAACCCTTGAAGTCTATAGTTAATTGCGTATAGGCCCCTGTAACGCTGTTTTATGCGTAGTTTCCGCGTTTTAGATCCGTTTCGATCCGTTCTTTTTGCGTTAGTCTTCTAAAACCCTAAGCTATCGTTTAGTAGCGTTGTTGTGCCGTAATTTCTGTTTTTAAAATTAAATATCAATTTAATTTGAATAATACCCTCTCATCTAGTTTTCCGAAATAAAATCCAATTAAGTCTTTTCTCCGGTTTTCATAATTAATATTAATTTGATTAATATCAACTCAAATGTGTTTATAATTTAATTTGTTTAGTTCAACTCGAATCATAAAGTTATGCGTTTAGATGTTCTCACAAGTTTTCTTTTCTAATTAATTATTTGATTAGTGTAATTTGTACACAGAGAATTGTATATAAAATTTGACTAAGTTCTACTTCGTCTTTATAAATGCAAATATAATATGAGTTAATTATAATTAGGGATATTCTCTTTTGAATATCTTTTACATTGGTTTTCTAAATTAAAATAAATAAAAGCCTATAGTTCTTTTGTTTCTTTCATAATATAAATCTCCCGATAGCTGTATCTTTTCAACCCTAGCTCCGTTTTCCGCGTTCCTTTCGCCCTCGTGACCGTAGCAGCGAGCCTTATCCTTTAGTTCGCTCTTGTAAAGCTTTTCTTTTGTTTGTTGTATCTATTCTTAGTCATTCTTGTTTGTTTGCTTGCTTGTATATTTTGGGCCCGTTGCTTGTGTGACGTTAGAAGGAGTGCGATCGAAGAACTTTGAAGATTTAGAGATTCAAGAACAAGAATTGAAGACTCTGAGCAGCTATTCTCTAAAAGAAAGGCAAGTGGTCCTTGATCATGTTTTCAGTCCTATTAATATCACAATCACACATTTACTTTTATGCATGCATGTGTCTAGAATATGATGGAACCCAATTAAGGATATGACTAGATTTTATTTAACTTCCTTGTTTAAACCTGGGTTATTTTATTTATGTTATAGTTACGCTAGTTGCTTAATAGTAGTTTTTGGGATGTTTGGAAAGCATGTTACCTCCTATATCTCTCATGTCCTTTGGAATTTTGTTATGGCAATCAAACAAGCTTATCGAATGAATATCGAATGAATTGGAACATGGAGAACCACCCAGGAAAACAGTACAACCACAGTACTATATGGCTCTGGTCTTGGCTAATTAATTAGAAACCTTAGCTTGTGATGATCTTACCGAAAGGGCAAGAGGGGTTGCATTGACGGGGTATAGCTCGGTCCTTTGAGGCACATAGCTATGTGAACCTTGGCTAAGGTATTTTCCTCAATAGGGAGGGTTATGACCGCTTTGACTTGAAACCTTAGCGGATTATCATGAGTTAGGGAATCTTTGTAAAGGCCTCGTAGTGAATCCCTGCCACTCACCTCGGAAGTGTTTAAGGGCCTTGCAAACCCGGGCATAAAGGGAAACACGAGCTGTGGGTAAAGTGTACAACCTCTGCAGAGTGAAAACTGATATATCAGCCGTGCTCACGGTTAAGAGCGGCTTGGACCCTCACATGATAATTGAACTTGAAGATGAATTAAATCGTGGATCATGGTTATGTGGACCATGTTTATGGTTATGGTTATGCTTATGCTGTATCTCTTCTATCTCTTTTAATGTGGGTTTTGGTATAAACTTATGCCTTAGTAATCAGGTGCTAATAAAACTTGACCAACTAAAATTGCTTATCGCAGTAAGCCAGTCAGCCTTTCCTTGATTTTTGGGCCTTCATGTCATATAATTCCCAACACTTGCTGAGTACCAACCATAATTGTACTCACGCTTGTTATAATTGATGCTCAGAGGAGAAAGTGATGTGAAGTCTTTTGAAGATGATGCTGAGTTCTAGGCTTGCGCAACCCCCGGTCGATTGCCTGTGAAGTTTGGAGTCTTCGTTTCCAGGATAAGCTGTATAACTCTGATAATCTTTATAGTCTTTTAATTGTCTTTTCGTGATACTGTTGCTGATTATTCATTGATGAAGTCACTATATGTATGGAACTTGATCCTGGCATACATATAGTTATGCATTCGGTTTTGGCCTTAAAAACCGGGTGTGACATCTGTACAGGTACAACATTAGAAATCCATTCGGCATACCTACAAGTCCTGATGAAGCCAGCTTCTATCATCTTTTCGACTTCTTTCTTGACTTCTTCCAAGACTTCGGCCTTCATTTGTCGTGCTCGTTGCTGGAACGGCCGAAATCCTGGCTTGCGAGGGAGTCGATGCTCCACGATATTTCTATCCAACCCAGGCATCTCTGTGTAATCCCAGGCAAAACAATCTGCATATTCTTTTAGCAATAATATTATCGCCTCTCGCAATCCTGGATTTAACCTCTTACTGATAAATGTCAGCCGTGGCTTATCCCCAGGGCCAATATCGACTTCTTCCAGCTCGTCAGCAGATGTAAACCCGTATCCTAGCTTTCCTTCATCCATCAAATCGACACTGTAAATAGACAATGAATGTGATGTAAAAGGATTTGGCCGATCGCAGGGATCGGCCGACTTGTTCTTTTCGCTAACTTGTGCTTTCTTATAATTAACATATGGCCGGCTGCTCAAGCGGGCCCCCCTGTGAACCGAATAAAGATGTAGCATAAATGACAAAAACAACTCGAGTTCTATTTTTTGGGGCCGATCGCGGGGATCGGCCTCTCCTGCTTTCCTGGTGTTAAATGACTTTGGCACCCTATCTACTCTGTAAGGCCAGTGGATAAGACCAGCCTCACCCCATTTTTCGTAGCCTCCACGCGGTCGCAGCCCTCCAAGCTGATCCCTGAGATTGGTTCCTAGTCTTCTGCATCCCAGACACTCATGGTAGCATGCGAGACTTCGGCAGAATCATCCGCGTAGACTACTTCGACTTCATCCCCGTCCCATTGAATGAGACATTGGTGCATCATAGACGGAATACAGCAATTGGCGTGAATCCAATCTCTCCCAAGCAGAACGGTGTATGAGCTTCTGATGTTTGCCCATTGAAGTCACTTAGCGTGATGTTGGTCTTGATTAAGTCCCCGATAGAATGCCCTAACTTGCGCAGCACTGAATACGGCATTATATTGACTGCTGCTCCTGTATCGACTAGCATCCTGCTGACGGGTTGGCCGTTGATGTACCCTTTAAGATATAAAGCTTTCAGATGCCTGTAATTCTTTTCCCGGGGCTTCTCAAATATAACTGGTCGTGGCCCCAAGTCAAGCTGAGCCACCGGCACTTCCTCACGGCCTGGTGCATGGAACTCTGTAGGGAGAACAAACACCATGTGCGCGTCAGCCGATGTGTTCACATCGGCTTTCGACTTCTTGGGCCGCCATACCTTCGTAGAAGAACTCTCTACTTGCCGAGGATTGTGAATCTTCTCTGCCAAATCTGGCCGCGCCTTTCTTAATGTTTCCAAGTACTGGGCCTCGGCTTCTTCCAGGCTATGCAGCCGCTGCACTCTTCGCTTCTGAGACCGGTTGAGTCCATCGGGACACCAGCGTGGCCGGTGACACTTGTCCTCCTCATTTCCTGGACTGCCCCCTGTGCGTGAAGGCTCGACTTGTTCATGATGAGGCCGTTCGGGTCCCAAACGCTGAAAGACTGAGGCACTTCTCGTATCGTGCTTCTGAGAATTGCATTCTGGACAATCTTCAAGAGTAGGTAGTCTTTTCATACCAGAATTCCAGCAATATATGAAGAAAGGGCAATACCAATGATCCCGTGTATCTTCTCACCTCATGAGACGTTTCCCAGTGCGTCATTCGTACTCTTCCTCTTCTGTCTCGCGTTGGAGACGCTGTTGATATTGATACTGGTACTTCCTTAGAAGATGAGAAGAAACTGGCTGCTGATTCCTAACATGCCTCACCTATTCTTCAGTGATATAACCCCTTTCCTCTTTTTGGGGCCGATCGCGGGAATCGGCCTCTTGCCTTCTTATATGTCCTACCATATTTACGTCAAGCGAGAAATCTAGCTGCCGTCGCGTGGACCGGTCGTACCCTTCTACCATATTTACATTTGGAAACGGCTGAGTATCAACCTTCATGGCGTACTGCCCCAAGATTAATCGGCCTTGCTCAATGGCCGATTGTATCTGTCGCCGGAGTTCTTTGTAGTCGCTAGTACTGTGGGTGAAAGAATTATGCCATTTGCAGTACAACCTCCCTTGAAGCTCCTGGGCTGTTGGGATCTTGAAACCTTCAGGGAACTTTAATTGCTTCTCTTTTAGGAGCAAGTCGAATATCTGTCAACTTTGTTCACATCAAAATCAAATCCTTTTAAAGGACCCTGTTGCTTCACCCACTTGCAGGACACGGGTTTTGCCCCCCGAGCCCATTCCACGACTGCAATTTCTTGGTCAGCTTCGGAGTCTTCAGAATCTTCGGCGTCAACCATTACCACCTGACGCTTAAACTTATCTTGGTACAACTCTGGGTGGCGTTGCTCGTATACAGTCATCTTCTGTACCAAGTGTGCCAAGGAGTTGAACTCCAGTTGGAAAACCAAATCCCTGACTGGTTTTACCAAACCCAAAATTGCTAATTCAACAGCTTCTTTCTCTAAAATTCGAATCGAGTAGCATCGATTCTTGACTTCTCTGAAACGCTGAATATACTCCGCCACTGTCTCCCCTCGCTTCTGGCGGACCTGTGCCAAATCAGCAATCCCAGCTTCTGCAGCTTCTGAATGATATTGAATATGGAATTGTTCCTCCAGCTGCTTCCACGTGCGGATAGAATCAGGACCCAATGATGTGTACCATCCGAAAGCCGGTCCTGTGAGAGACTACGAAAAGAACCTTACTCGTAATGGATCTGAAACCGAGATCATCCCCAATTGCGCTAGATATCGGCTAATGTGTTCTATGGAGCTGGATCCTTCCGCTCCGCTGAATTTGGTGAACTCAGGTAGCCAATACTTGGGTGGCAGAGAAATCAAGTCGAAGTCACTTGGATACGGCTTGGTGTAGCCGATCGCTCGCCTTCTTGGGAGGATGCCAAATTGATCCCTCAAAATAGTACTGATTTGGTCTACGGAATGAACTCCCGGGGCCGAGTGCGAACCTTCGTGACTCGGCCTCGTTGCGTAAGCATCCAGCCATGCCTGTTTATCAGCATCGACTATAGATGCTCCTCCAGCTGCTCTCTGCGGAAGTTGCGCTGGGTGACCACCATCTGGTATGTATGCACACATATATCCATGTGGCACCTCCTTGGGGGGTTCGTTGAAGAATTGGTGATCAGCAGGGTCACCTCCCACCTTGTATATGACATATGCTGGAGAATTCTGCTGCTCTGGGGCAGCAAATGCATAAGGTACTGGTGGCCTGGTCCGAGAAGGCAATTCCCCCCTGTGATTCCCCAAAGCAGGTCCTGTTGGAGAATACTGGTGCTTCATGATTTCCTGCACCACACGCAGCGCAACGCGCTCAAGAGTGTTCACCAGACTCTCGGAATGGTGACGCAATGAGTGAGCCACCATATAATTAACCTCTTGACGAAGAGCCCGAGTACGTTCTTCCGTAGGGGTAGACAAATCCACTTCATCGAGTGCCCCTTCGGATGAAAACCCCTTCCACCTGATACCGTGGTGGCGGGTTCTTTCAAACGAGCCGAGGAGATCGGCCTCAAAAGCAGCTTTTATCTCATCGTACTTCTGCTTGTGTTCTTCAGACAACTCCTCATACGTGATCGGGTTCTCACTCGGCATCTTGTCGATGAAAGTCGGTGAAGCCGAAAAAGATGATGTAATCCAAGTAGCCGATGAAGCAGCCGATGTAGTCGACGTAGCGATAGATGTAGTCGATGTAGTCGATACGTCAATGCAGTCGTCGATGTGGTCCCACCGGGCGTGCCAGAATGTGTTGTCGGTCAAAACCCACCGGCGAGCAGCGACAGGCAACACGAGGAGCTGGGAGGCTTCCGGGACAGCTGGTGGGCCCCGGTCCCTCGGTCAACGGCCCAGCGATCTGGCGCACACCCTGGCTTGGAGTCGCTAGGCGTGCCACCTGATCCTGTACCCGATCAGGAAGGTGTAGAAGTTGTTTGTCAGCTATCTTCCTGCATGCACAGACACATTAAACATTAGTCCGAGCCATGATCGGCTCTTACAACGACTCCCACAATCAGCTAAAGAAGCTGACGGAGTCGCTGTACTAGGTCGGACCCGTCTTGACAACAGACTAGACCTTCGGGTACCTCTCAGAATCGGCCTAAAGTAGCCGATTGCAATGTTTAACGGATCGGATCTATTAAATATATGATCATTCGCACGAATCCGATAAAAAAATAAAAACATGCTCTGCAATTACCAAGCTAACTCAATCCACGACGGTAAAAGCTTTCACCGCATAACCGGAACATCCTACGCGTGGTTAAGCCTAACGAACATGAAAGATAACAATACGCTAACCTGAAAAGAGGCCTAAAAACCGACTAACAAGTCGATTCCCGGAACAATCCTTCGTCTGGTTACCATAAGGCACCAGACATGCAGCCGGAACATTCAACCCATTTGAAGGGCCTAATCATGCAGATATTAAGCCAACTCTTCGTAATACAAAGAACCACCATAACAGATTGGATCTACTCGATAAAAACAGAGCAAGGCGCTGCCCCTATATCCAAGATTGGACACACAGACAGCTAAACGACTACAAGCAGCAAACAAAGCATAGATTTATTATTCAGAACCATTGCAGCATTATAATCATTTAAGATAACTAGTGCTACTCGCCATAAAAAACGCTTCAGTACGAGTAACACAAGGATAAACAGATAAACATGATGCTGCTCCGACCATGCAGGACATGATCGGAGCGGCATGCCGATTACCTGGAGAAAGCCCTTGAACAGGGGTGGCGATGCGCCGAGAGTTTGTTGTGGATGATTGATTCTGTTTTATTGATTCTCACGATACATATTTATAGTCCAGAGACTTTGATCTTAACTAACCCTAGCTGGTCACGACTCGATCTCTAACTTGCTATATTTAAACTACCCTTAGATACATGGCCATCCTGGCCCTTACCCATTTGCACAGAGGCCGATTCGTCGACCATTACGACGATTTCCTTCAGCCCATGTCGCTCTCGGCCCATCCTCTGGCCCAGCCAAATTCTGGCGATAACAGGGTTCCGAACCGTGGTCTGGACCCCCGGGAACGCTTGGTGTAGAAGTCCACTCTGCAATGAAGTCGGCAACGACTTGACTCTTGATGGCGTGGCGAGGCTGGAAGTCGAGTTGAAATCAGCAAAGCTCTGCAGCCCACTTGGCAATGTTGCCCGTGGCGTTGGAGTTGCAGAGGATGGCCCTCAATGGATAAGAGGTCACCACCACAATTTTGTGGGCCTGGAAATAATGGCGGAGCTTCCGGGACGCGATGAGTATAGCATAAAGGAGCTTATGCGTCTCGGAATACTTGGCCTTTGCTTCATTTAGGACCTCGCTGATGTAGTAGACTGGCTTTTGGATGGTCTTGACTTTAGCAGCGGGACTGGGCTCTTCTCCCTGAGCTGGGGATTCTCCGGACCCCAGGTCTTCCGGCTTTTTCCCGGGTCGGGACCCGGCCGAACCCCCCGAAGCAGGGTCGGTTGTTACATTGGTGATGGTCGGACCTCCACCTTCTACAGGGGGGACCTCGGGGGCCCCCTGCATGAGTTGCTCAGACCTCTCTGCGACCAGCACCATGTTGATCACCTCAGTCGTCGCTGCAATGTACAGAAACAGCATCTCACCCGGCTCCGGAGCTACTAGTACGTGCGAGAGGTGAGATACTGCTTCATTTCTTGGAAGGCTTGCTCTGCCTCCTCGGTCCATGTGAATGGACCGGACCCCCTCATCAACTTGAAGAAGGGGAGAGCTCTCTTTGCCAGCCTCGAGATGAAGCGGCTGAGGGTTGCAAGCGACCCCGTTAACTTCTAAACGTCCTTGAGTCGAGCAGGGGGTCTCATTGCTTCGATTGCCCGGATCTTGTCTGGGTTTGCCTCGATCCCCAGTGTGACACCAGGAACCCGAGGAGCCTCTCCGCCAAAACAACAAAGACACATTTCTAGGGATTGAGCTTCGTGCACGTCACGCGCAGTTTGTCGAAGACCTGGGCTAAATTTTCTAGAAGGGAATTCGCTTCTCTAGTCTTGACTACGATGTCATCAACATAAACCTCAACTATCTCTCTAATCAAGTGACCTAATGTAATGTTCATTGCACGAGCAAAGGTGGGTAGGCATTAAGCAGTCCATATGGCATTACAACATAGCAATAAAGACCATCCACTGTTACAAAAGCTGTATGCTTCCTATCTGCCTTAGCCATCTTAATTTGATGAAAACCAGAATAGGCATCTATGAAGGATAGCAGGTCACACCCGGAGGTGGAATCTACAATTTGATCTATACGTGGAAGTGGATAGGGATCTTTTGGACATGCCTTGTTGAGGTTGGTGTAGTCGATGCACATCCGAAGCTTCCCGTTGGCCTTTGGGACGACAGCCGGATTGGCCAACCACTTGGGGTGGTGGACCTCTTCGATGAAACCAGCTTGTAGCAGCTTGCGGATCTCTTCACGGATGAAACTCTGCCGCTCGATGGACTGCTTCCGTGGCTTTTGTCACACTGGCTTGGCATCGGGGTAGATCTTCAGATGATGCTCAATCACCTCCCTAGGGATCCCAGGCATCTGTGACGGCTCCTAGGCGAACACGTCGACATTTGCCCGGAGGAAGGCAATGAGCGTGCTTTCCTATTTCTCTCCCCGGGTCCCCCCAATGCGGGTGGTCTGGGAGGGCTCCGCTCCAACCTGGATGGTTTTCACGGGGACATCATCCGTGTCAGACGGACGAACTTTGAGCGCCCTGGCTGGTGCCCTAGCGCGTGAGGTTGAGGGCTCGGAGCCCACTATGCCGGCAGCTGGGACGAGGCTCGTTGCTAGTGCATGTAGCTTCTCAACTGCCGCTATAGCAGCGATTCGGTCGCCCTGCACGGTGAGGATTCTTGCAGGGGATGGCATCTTGAGGACCAGATACCCATAATGGGCAACGGCCATGAACCGGTACAGAGCCAGCCTGCCAATGATGGCATTGAATGGGAGGTTCACCTCCGCAACATCGAACTGTACGTTCTCTGTGCGGAAGTTTTCCTCAGCCTCGAATGTGACCGGCAGAGAGATGGTCCCCACTGGGTAGACAGGATGTGGGCCCACTCCGGAGAATGGGCGAGACGGGTCCAGCTTGGACTCCAGGATCAGCAGCAGCTTGAACGCTACATAGCTAATGACGTTGAGACTGGCGCCTCCGTCGATAAGTACGTGGTGGAGCTTGATGTTGGCGATGGTGGGGGCGATAACAAATGGTAGCACCCCGGCCCCCACCATGTTCTCCGGGCAGTTGGATGGCCCGAAGGAGATGGTGGTGCTCCTCCACCGTTGGTGGGGTGCCGCTTTCGGTGCCCCGAGCTTCATCGAGAAAACTTCCCGGTGAAGAGTCTTGACGTCTCTCCAGGAGACGAGCTCCAAGCTGCCGCTGTACATGACGTACAGCTTCTTGCAACGCTCGTCACCCCCGGACTCGGAGTCAGACTGATGGTAGAGGCCCTTAAGGCTCTTCTTTGGGGTTTGGTACCCCAACCCCTTCTCCGCCGCAGAAGCGTCGACATCGGAGACCTTCTCCTTGCCGGACCGCCACGGCGGGGAGGAGTCATCCTTGGAGGCCTGCTCGCGCCTATTGCTGACGCGCTCCGCGAGTTTCAGGATCTCACGACATTCGGAGGTGCTGTGATGGGCTCCAAGATGAACAAGGCACGACCCAAGGTCACCACGCTGCTGGCACGAACGTTTGCCGCGTGGGTTCTGGCCCCCGGCTGCTGCCGCTGCAGCGACCGGAGCTCCAGTCTGCGGCTTGTTTGTGTTGCGATTCTTCCTATTCATCTTCTTGCTGCCGCCAAGGGCAGTGACACTGGAGCCCCCCGTTTGGGTGGGCCCTTCTTGAGGGGCTGAGTGCCATGCACGGCCCTCAGCAGCCCTAGCACACTTGTCCGCCAAGGCAAATAAGGTGGTGACGGTTTCCACCTGATGGGTCGCTAGCTTCTCCAACATCTTCTTATCACGGACCCCCTGTCGAAAAGCCGTGATAATAGATTGAAGTGTCCCCCCATCAGGGAAGACTTAAAAGTGATGCTTTATCAGTCCCAGGAGGCTGATAACACTTTTATTACATCAGATGGTACATCACCGTACAACTCTACGCGGTAGTGGGCAGTGGAGCGCCACTATCGCGAGGATTACAACTAAAACCCACACTACTACACTAGTTACGAAAAGAGGGTCATCAGAGTCTTGCGCCATGCGGAACTCCAGCGGTGGCCTTAACCACAGGCAAGACTGGGTGCAGGACGAAACCCTACTCGACGTCTTCGGGGGTGTAGTCTGGATCTTCCACTGTAAAAGTAAGAATGGGGTGAGTACAAACGTACTCAGCAAGTCCAATCACACCCACGGAGGGGGTATAACAGATATCAATGCACAGGACAATCCAAGGATACGGTTATGATTCGTTTACGGAAAACTCGGTTGTATGCAAAGGTTCGTTTAAAAACGTTTTCAAAATAAGTTTTCTAGTACCAAGGAGCACATGATGTTGATCCACACAGGATCCAGGTTTTAAACTACGACCGGACTCCCCGTCCGCCGTAGCACACAGCACAACTGCTGGACACTTTCCAAACAACCCACACTAGTCCAATCATTCCCAGAGAGAATCACTAGTTATGTGACCACACCATAACTTCCCCAATACCGTGGGCACGGCTATTCGAATAGATTTTAACTCTGCAGAGGTGTGCAACTTTACCCATAGGTGGGGTACCACAGCACGATCACCTTAGTGTCGGTGCAGATCCCAACAAAGCCGTTACCCACCTTAGCTAGACCTGACGAGTCACCACGGGATCCATCAAGGGGTCATTCGACCTATCTCCGAGGTTTAATCGGGGCATAAGTCACACAGAGCTCATCCCTTCTCCTTGATCACCCGTTGCTCTCAGCTCTCCTGATGGCTATCAGACTAACTAGTGGGATTTATGCTAAGCCGTTGCCCATACAACGGTCAAGTGGTTTGCACGACAGGAAGCTAGGTGAGATGACACATCAACTCGGTCCTTAGGGGTGACAAGATGGATATCTCCCTTCCTCGCTCAACCACACAGGTACGAGCACACCAACGGCAATTCACACAGAAATGCCATCCATCCCGTCTGACTCGTCTTTCAAAACCACATTTTATCCCTTCCCACACACACACACACTTTATTTATAAAACTAGGTGGTCAAGGTATGGTTATCACAAATAAGGGTGGCTATCCTACCATGTTTTTAGTAAGCAAAATCATGCAATTTTATAAAACAGGCCACTGGGTTGTGTTTATAAAAACTAGGACAGAAGCATGCATCAAAGGGCAGGATTGAACTTGCCATCATCAAGTTCTTGCGGGAGGTCCTGATCGAAGCACTGTCCCTCGGGTTCGGGGTCGCAGAACTGGTCCTCGTTCGCTTGATCATAGTCGAGACCTTCCTCGTTCACTCCGTGTCCTACGACGCAAGCAAACAGGCACACAATCAAGCGAAAGAACTAAAAGCTTTTATCGTTAAGCTCGAATCGGAAATAATTTAGTTATGGTGATAGGGGTAATACTTTTGGGTGGTTTCTTAATGGCATGGTTGGAACTATACTAGAAAGGACGTGGTAAAGTTTCAGGTCGATCGGAGATCGTTTGACGCATAATATGACGAGGTAAAAGGGGGTTCAGGGGTTAAACAGGGGCCTAGGGGCTTATTCGTAATTATTCAGAGGAAGTAAGGACCTATTTGCGAACCCTAGAAATACTCAGGATGTCAAGTATATCTAGGTTTATGTACTGGAGGGGTTTGGTTTGAAATAACGGAAAGAGCAGGGCTTCTTTTGCAAAAGGGAGTAAATAGGGGGGGTGTTTATAGGAAATAGAGAGGAGGGGGGTCTTTGGGCAAAATGCCCTTCTCCTTCCTCCTCTCCCCACGGGAAACAAAGGAGGGGGTGGGGGCGCTCGGCGGTGGTCAATCCGACCGGCCCGAGGCCCGGCGTCGGCCGTGGAGGGAGGGAAAAGGAGGAGGGAGACGAGGGGGACTGATTCCCGGCCTCACCTCGGGCCGGGGCGGCGTGAGTAAGTGGGGCGATGGAGGCAGGCAGCGGCGGTTGCGGGAGCACGGCGGGGCGGCGCCGGAGCTTGGGGAGGCGAGGGCTAGGTGGCGTTGTAGGTTGTGGGGGCGCCGGGGGTGCTCCTCGGCCCCTTTTATAGGCGCTCGAGGTGGTGGAGGCGGAGGGGTCGGTCGGCGGCTCCGCGGGCGGCCATTAATGGCATTTGGCCGCTCGCGGCCGTCGTGGCGCGGCGAGGTGGCGAGGGTGCCGAGGTGTCGTACGTCGGGGCTGTGCCAGCACAGGGGCAGGGAAATGACGGCGCGCGCGGCGGGGCGGAGCGCCAGCGGCGGGAGGCGCGGCACGCGCGGGACAGGGCGCGCGGGTGTGCGCACGGCGCGGCGAGGTGCGGGTCAGGGCGGGGGCGCGAGCAGCGGCCGGCACGGCGCGGTGCGTGGTCACGCGTTGCACGTGCGCGTCGCGGAGGGGGGGCCGGGGCAAGGCTCGTGCGCGGAGTGGGCCGGAGAGGCGCGCGGCCGAGCGGCGCTCAGCCGCGCGGCAAGGAGGAAAGGAAGGAGAGAGAGAGAAGGAAGAAAGAAAGGAAGGAAAAAGGGAGAAAAGAAAAGGGAAGGGAAAAGGAAAAGAAGAGGGAAAAAGAAAATAGGATGAAAATAGAAAAGAGAAGGAGGAGAAAAAGAAAAGAAGAAATGGTGGAAGGAAAAAGGAGGAAGGGAAAAAGAAAGGTGACGCGCGCGGAAAGGTGACGCGCGCTGGCGATATTCGCGGCGGCGACCGTGGCTGCGCGCGCGACTTCGCACACTGCGCGAGGAGAAAGAGAGGGGGGAATCGCGTCGGCGCCAATCGCGGCGGGTGGTCACGCGTGGGCGGCAGGCCACCGAGCGGCGCGGAATGGGACGGCGGTCAAGTTCATGTCGGTTGTCAGGATGGCGGGGGAAACGAAGAGGGTTGGGGCTAGGGTTTGGATGGGCTTTGATGATGATTAGGTTTTTGATCGAAGTACTCTAGCGCGCAGTTTAATTTGATAAATTTTCAGGGTGTCACAAACCTACCCCACTTAAATGAATCTCGTCCTCGAGATTTGGCTGGCTTTTAAACAGAAGGGGAAATTCCTTCTTTAGAGCCTCCTCGCGTTCCCAAGTTGCTTCCTCTACTCCGTGTCTGCTCCATTGAACCCTGCATATCCGTACTTCGGAGTTTCTTGTCCTCCTAGTGACAGTGTCCAGAATTTTGACCGGTACTTCCTGGTATCGCAGATCCGGCTGCAGATCTATTGTTTCCACCGGCACGTGTTCTCCCTCGGGTACTCTCAAACACCTCCTTAATTGCGAGACATGAAACAATGGGTGTATATCCGACATTTCTTCTGGTAACTCCAGTCGGTATGCTACTGCTCCGACTCTCTTCAAAACCCGATACGGTCCAATGTATCGAGGGGTCAATTTACCTTGTACCTGAAATCTTCGTGTTCCTCGAATGGGTGAGACTTTGAGATAGACAAAATCTCCTGGGTTGAAATTTATCTCTCGCCTTTTCTTGTCTGCGTAGTCCTTTTGTCAGGATTGAGCCGCTTTCAATTTCTCGCGGATCTCCGCTACTTTTTCTTCCGCTTCTTTTATAAGTGCAGGTCCCACTAGGGCACGTTCTCCAACTTCCGACCACATTAGGTTAGTTTTGCACTTCCTTCCATAGAGAGCTTCGAATGGCGACATGCCCAAGCTGGCTTGGTAACTATTGTTGTACAAGAATTCTGCATAGGGCAGACTCTGCTCCCAATCCTTTCCATAGGTCAGGACGCATGCTCTCAGCATATCTTCCATAACCTGATTTATCCTTTCGGTTTGACCATCCGTCTGTGGGTGGTATGCGGAGCTGAAATCTAACTTGGTGCCCATGGCTTTATGCAGGCTTTTCCAAAACCTAGAAATGAATTGGGTTCCTCTATCTGAGACAATTCTGCTAGGCACCCCATGTAACTTTACTATGTTTTCCACATAAAGCTTAGCCAGCTTTTCCCCACCGTAGTTAGTTCGTACGGGTATGAAATGAGCCAATTTAGTGAGTCGGTCCACTATTACCCATATGGATTCGTGACCCTTCTGCGTTCTAGGTAGACCCACTACAAAGTCCATTCCTATCTCATCCCATTTCCAAACCGGAATGGGTAGGGGTTGCAATAATCCGGCTGGCTTTTGATGTTCGGCCTTGATCCTCTGACAAGTATCACAATGAGCCACAAATCGTGCAATATCCTCCTTCATCCCATTCCACCAATATTTTTGCCTTACGTCCATATACATTTTGGTGGATCCTGGGTGGATGGAGTAGGCCGAGTTATGGGCTTCGTCCATGATTATCCGCCGGAAATCTCCATTCTGAGGTACACAAATCCTATTCTCGTACCATAATGTTCCCTTATCGTCTACTCTGAAACCCGGTGCTTTGTTTTCTCCAGTTTGTTTGCAGATCTTTACTAACTCTTGATCCGAGCTTTGAGCCTCTCTAATTCTGTCCTCTAGTGTTGATTGGACATTCAGCACGTGGCTGGAATCTCGAGGAACAATGTGCACATTTAATCGTGCCATTTCCTCGCGCAGATGGTCATCTTTGGGTCCATAGGATTTCCGACTTAAGGCATCGGCTACCACATTCGCTTTTCCGGGGTGATAATGGATTTCCAAATTGTAGTCCTTAACCAACTCCAACCATCTTCTTTGCCTTAAGTTCAAATCCGGCTGGGTGAAGATATACTTCAGGCTCTTATGGTCGGTGTAAATCTCACACTTATTTCCAATCAAGTAATGTCTCCAAATTTTAAGGGCATGCACTACGGCTGCAAATTCCAAATCATGGGTCGGATAGTTCTGCTCATGAGTCCTGAGTTGGCGGGAGGCATATGCAACGACTTTCCCGTCTTGCATCAGCACACACCCTAATCCTTGTCGGGATGCGTCACAATAAATGACAAAATCCCGATGAATGTCCGGTAGGGTCAGCACTGGGGCGGTTGTCAACCTTTGCTTCAATTCTTGAAAACTTCTTTCACACGTTTCTGTCCAGGCGAACTTCTTCTCCTTCTTAAGAAGTTCCATCATGGGTCAGGCTATCTTGGAGAATCCCTCAATAAACCTCCGATAGTACCCAGCTAATCCAAGAAAACTTCTGATTTCACTAACATTAGTCGGTCGCTGCCAGTTGGAAACGGCTTCGACCTTCTCTGGGTCCACTGCTACGCCTTCCGCGGTCAGAATGTGACCAAGAAAAGCTACTCTCTCCAGCCAGAATTCACACTTGCTAAACTTGGCATATAGTCTATGTATCTTCAGCTTTTCCAATACCACCCGTAGATGTTGCTCATGTTCCTGAATACTCTTGGAGTAGACGAGTATGTCGTCGATAAAGACTACGACAAACTTATCTAGCTCATCCATGAATACTTTATTCATGAGGTTCATAAAATAGGCAGGCGCATTGGTTAGTCCGAAGGACATTACGGTGAACTCAAACTGCACGTAACGGGTGACAAAAGCTATCTTAGGGATGTCACTTTCTCTAATCTTGAGCTGAAAATATCCTGACCTTAGATCAATCTTGGAAAAGTATTTGGCTCCTTTTAGCTGATCGAAAAGGTCATCGATCCTGGGAAGGGGGTACTTATTCTTAATGGTAACCTCATTCAGGGCCCGGTAATCTACACACAACCTCATACTCCCATCTTTCTTCTTGACAAACAGAACTGGGGCTCCCCATGGCGACGAGTTTGGTTTGATGAAGCCAATTCGTTGCAGTTCTTCTAGTTGCTTCTTTAACTCTGTCAACTCAGAGGCCGCCATCCTATAGGGTCTCTTGGCTATAGGAGAGGCTCCAGGGATAAGGTTTATGACGAACTCTATATCTCTGTCCGGGGGCATACCGGGAAGTTCTTCGGGGAAGACATCTGGGTATTCCTTTACTACCGGGACTCCTTCTAAGGGCTTGGCTTCCATGCTAAATACCATTGGGTTAGACTCACTTTCCTGGGTATGGCAGACTACTTGTACTCCTTCGGGGTTTGTTAGGCGTACCACTCTGTCAGTACAGCCGATGAGACCATTGTGTTGGCTTAACCAATCCATTCCAAGGATCACGTCTATTCCTCTAGCCTTAAGTACTACCAAGTCTGCTAGGAATTCTACCCCACTTAAATTGATCCTTACCCGTGGACAACCTAGTTGACATTTGATGTTGCCTCCGGGCGTCCGGGTTAATAGGGGTGTTTTTAGTAGTACCGTAGGTATTTTGTGTTCTTCCACAAAACTTGAGGATATGAACGAGTGCGATGCTCCAGAATCAAATAGTACTATTGCCAGAGCTGAGTTGACTAGGTACTCACCGAGCACTACGCCCTGAGCTCCTTGAGCCTCCTGCGCGTCGATGTGATTGACGCGAGCTCGTCCAAACGATTGCTGGGGCTGCTTCATCTGCTGACTGTTGTCGTTGCTACGGATGGGTACTCGGTTGGCACCGGTCAGGGCTGGTCTGGGTCCATTTACCGTGTTGGAGAAGGCTGATGTAGCCGGCTTATTCTTGGCATAAGGGCAATTGGCAATGAAATGCCCTGTCTCACGGCAGTTGAAATAGGCCCTAACGTTGTTGTTGTCGGAGGCGACCAGGCTTGCATTGCTCTGCGGGACCCTCATGGTATTCTGGCTCCCAAGCTGTGTGTTAGGGGCCCATGGTCCTGTCACCTGAGACTGAGTCCTATACTGCATTGGGGCCTGAGATCTTGGTGTAGTGTAGCTGAAGTTCCTCGGCTTTTGGAAACGGTCCTGTTGGCGGGCCTTACTTTCCAGGAATTTGCGTTTGTTATCCTTCCTCTCTTCGATTTTGGCCCTTTCCGTAAGGATAGCCTTGTTCATCAGGTATTGAAGTCAGGATAGATCTGAGGGGTAAGCAAGGTCCGGAGTTCTGGGTTTAGTCCCTTCTTGAACATGTCTTGTTTCTTGTCATCGTCGTTCACTTCCTCCGGCGCATATCGGGCCAACTCTATGAACCGGTGAGTGTACTCTTCCACCGTCATGCTTCCTTGCTGCAGTGCGCGGAATTCATCCGCCTTGCGCTTCATGGTGGCCGAAGGGATGTGATAACGGCGGAACTCCTTCACGAATTCCTCCCAAGTGATGGTAGAGGCATTTTCGGCTATGGCACAATAATTTTCCCACCAAGCTAATGCAGTTCCGGTGAGTTGGTGGGCTGCCAGAAGGACTTTGTCTTGGTCCTGGCATTCAAACGGTTCGAGTTTCCTCTGAATTACTCGTAACCAGTCGTCTGCATCCAAAGGGTTGCAGGATCCGGCAAAGGTAGGCGGCTTGGTCCTCAGAAAGGCTGTCAACTTGTCATTCATGTTCTGTCCTCGTGGTTGCCGGCTAACGAGGGCATTGGCCAGTGTTTCCAGTATGAGGGTCTGGTTGTGGATTATCTGTGCCAGGTCTCCGAGGGGTGGGGGTGGTGGTAGTTGCTCTCCTTCTTGATTTTCTCCTTGGTTCTGGCTTACTTCCTGTTCTCCCTGAGGAAGATTTTGTCCAACAGGCTGCACTTCGGCACCAGCAGCTGCGGGGTTCCGGCTACGGGAGGCCCTTGCGACGCTCCGGGGAGCCATCTGTTGATTGGGTAGAGTGGAGTTACAATTATGTGATGTTTAAGTTGTTTAATTCGTATATAAGGCAGAATCTACCTTCTGCCAGTAGTCACGTAAACAAGCAGCACACAACAAACCAGCACACAACATCACAAACAACAAGCACAAAAAACTTCATTACTGCAAGGGGGTACAGCTTGGGGGTAAGACTAGTCTCGTACTACTCATCCGGGTTCAGGCACGACTTGAGCAAAAGCGGCTGGGGGTCCATCACTAGGGTGGCGTCGGTTACTTTACTCGAGGGGCGTGCCTTCTTCTGGGGCGGGGGTTGTGAGTAATCCTTGTTCGCCGTTCTCTGGATTCCCATCTGTCAGGGGTTGCGCTGCAGCATCCCTTTCAACGGCGGCAACAGAACTTTCAGGGTTCTCGGGTGGGGCTTCTGTGTTTCCAAAGAGAGGTCCCCATCCTATGACGGGTGTCTTGAGTAAAACATGGTCTTCTCCAATTGCCGGGACTGGTGTTCCACTTTGGGTCCATTCTTGCATACGCCGGTCCCGGGCCTGCCTGAGGCTTTCTTGGGCGACTGCTTCGCTGCTGACCGCGGCTGCGGCCCTTGCCTCGGCTTGGGCGGCTCGGATCTGCTGCAGTCTCACTTGCGAGCTCTGCTTGCTCGGCTCGATGGGTCTGTTCTCTCAGAAGGTTGGCTTGCTCATCAAAGAGTTGGTCCAAGGCGGCTAGATAAGTAGCCACTTGGTACAGAGGGCCTTCTTCATGGCGGCGTCGTTCCAGACTTCTCATGCGTGCTTCCCAAACTGGGGTTCTGATGGCCGGCGGGAAGAACCTCACTGGTGTGGCGGTGAGGTGTCCTTCAAAAATCCAGCATAAATAACGGAGCGCTTTTCTGACGGTCAAGGGGTAGGTGTCCTGGTGCCTAAACCCTGTGGCAGTCACTCGCCACGACTGGATGTCGGGGTAGCGGTTGCTCCTGGCGATGACCAGGATCACCCTGCAGTGGAGGGTACCATGGTGTTCGTACTCTCTGCTGTAGTACCTTGGGCGTTCCGTAACGCCAAGGCTTTTCAGGGCGTTGATCAAAAGGCTGGGAAAGCCAGGTGCAGCTTGGCAATTGCCCTGGGTCCATCCTTCCTCAGCCATCTGAAACAAGGATAGGGTCAACAATCTTGCACAGGTACAAAAGGAGTAGGTACATTATTATTGCAACATGGGGGGGTACAGTTTTCGTGGATACATGGTTATTAGGGTAGGGTTCTAGCTTGGAGTGCTACTCCTATCATGGGGATTCTTCCTCGATTCTGATAGGGCGCTTCTTTATTGGGAGGCACCGATCCCTCACCTCATCTTCGGTCTGAGTGCCTTTATCCCAATGGGTTTCCTCAGGTTCCTCCTCTTCCTCTATCCATCCACCTATTCCTCCGCGGCATTCGTATTCCTGCCTCTGGGCTTGGAGAGCGGCTAAGGAATACTCGGCGCGTGCGGCCCTTATCTGTTGTTCCTCCAGTTCCTAGGTTGCCTTTTCTGCCCTATGGATTAGCTGCTTCAGTTGTGCCGCCTGTTCGTGATAGAGTTTATCCAAGCCGGTAAGGTAGATGGATAGGTGGGAGACCGTATCTTCTAGGTCTTCTTCTTCTCTTCCGAGTCCTCTCATCCGGGCAATCCAGGTGCGTCCTCTTCCTTCAGTGGGTGGGAAAAATCCCATAGGAGTCCGCTGAAGGTGGTGCTTGTAGATCACATGCAGTCGTCGCAGGGCTTTACGGGCGGCCTTTCGGTAAGTGTCAGGGAAGCGGAAACCAGAGGTGGAGATGAACCAGGGGTCCATATCAGGGTAACGGGTGCTTTTTCCCACAAAGACCATCATGTCACACCGAAGGATGCCCTTGGAGGTGTGTTCTCGGTAGACATACTCTGGTGGTTCCATAACTCCGATGCGTTCCAGGCTGAGTATTAATAACTTAGGAAGGCCGGGTTCTGCGTGGCAGATTCTGTCAATCCATCCATTGTCAGCCATCTGGAACAGGATAAAAACCAGTGGTAAGTGTTTGTGCAGGAAAAGCGCTAAGTCAGAACAAGTCATGGGGTCTGAAAAAGGGTTTCGTCTCTGGGGTCACATCCTACGGCCAGCCTACGGCTCTGATACCACCTGAAGCGTCCCCCCATCAGGGAAGACCTAAAAGTGATGCTTTATCAGTCCCAGGAGGCTGATAACACTTTTATTACATCAGATGGTACATCACCGTACAACTCTACGCGGTAGTGGGCAGTGGAGCGTCACTATCGCGAGGATTACAACTAAAACCCACACTACTACACTAGTTACGAAAAGAGGGTCATCAGAGTCTTGCGCCATGCGGAACTCCAGCGGTGGCCTTAACCACACGCAAGACTGGGTGCAGGACGAAACCCTACTCGACGTCTTCGGGGGTGTAGTCTGGATCTTCCATTGTAAAAGTAAGAATGGGGTGAGTACAAACGTACTCAGCAAGTCCAATCACACCCACGGAAGGGGTATAACAGATATCAATGCACAGGACAATCCAAGGATAAGGTTATGGTTCGTTTACGAAAAACTCGGTTGTATGCAAAGGTTCGTCTAAAAACGTTTTCAAAACAAGTTTTCTAGTACCAAGGAGCACATGATGTTGATCCACACAGGATCCAGGTTTTAAACTACGACCGGACTCCCCGTCCGCCGTAGCACACGGCACAACTGCCGGACACTTTCCAAACAACCCACACCAGTCCAATCATTCCCAGAGAGAATCACTAGTTATGTGACCACACCATAACTTGCCTAATACCATGGGCACCGCTATTCGAATAGATTTTAACTCTGCAGAGGTGTGCAACTTTACCCACAGGTGGGGTACCACAGCACGATCACCTTAGTGTCGGTGCAGATCCCAATAAAGCCGTTACCCACCTTAGCTAGACCTGACTAGTCACCACGGGATCCATCAAGGCGTCATTCGACCTATCTCCGAGGTTTAACCGGGGCATAAGTCACACAGAGCTCATCCCTTCTCCTTGATCACCCGTTGCTCTCAGCTCTCCTGATGGCTATCAGACTAACTAGTGGGATTTATGCTAAGCCGTTGCCCATACAATGGTCAAGTGGTTTGCACGACAGGAAGCTAGGTGAGATGACACATCAACTCGGTCCTTAGGGGTGACAAGATGGATATCTCCCTTCCTCGCTCAACTACACAGGTACGAGCACACCAACGGCAATTCACATAGAAATATCATCCATCCCGTCTGACTCGTCTTTCAAAACCACATTTTATCCCTTCCCACACACACACACTTTCTTTATAAAACCAGGTGGTCAAGGTATGGTTATCACAAACAAGGGTGGCTATCCTACCATGTTTTCAGTAAGCAAAACCATGCAATTTTATAAAACAGGCCACTGGGTTGTGTTTATAAAAACTAGGACAGAAGCATGCATCAAAGGGCAGGATTGAACTTGCCATCATCAAGTCCTTGCGGGAGGTCCTGATCGAAGCACTGTCCCTCGGGTTCGGGGTCGCAGAACTTGTCCTCGTTCGCTTGATCACAGTCGAGCCCTTCCTCGTTCACTCCGTGTCCTACGACGCAAGCAAACAGGCACACAATCAAGCGAAAGAACTAAAAGCTTTTATCGTTGAGCTCGAATCGGAAATAATTTAGTTATGGCGATAGGGGTAATACTTTTGGGTGGTTTCTTAATGGCATGGTTGGAACTATACTAGAAAGGATGTGGTAAAGTTTCAGGTCGATCGGAGATCGTTTGACGCATAAAATGACGAGGTAAAAGGGGGTTCAGGGGTTAAACAGGGGCCCAGGGGCTTATTCGTAATTATCCGGAGGAAGTAAGGACCTATTTGCGAACCCTAGAAATACTCAGGATGTCAAGTATATCTAGGTTTATGTACTGGAGGGGTTTGGTTTGAAATAACGGAAAGAGCAGGGCTTCTTTTGCAAAAGGGAGTAAATAGGGGGGTGTTTATAGGAAATAGAGAGGAGGGGGGTCTTTGGGCAAAATGCCCTTCTCCTTCCTCCTCTCCCCACGGGAAACAGAGGAGGGGGTGGGGGCGCTCGGCGGCGGTCAATCCGACCGGCCCGAGGCCCGGCGTCGGCCGTGGAGGGAGGGAAAAGGAGGAGGGAGACGAGGGGGACTGGTTCCCGGCCTCACCTCGGGCCGGGGCGGCGTGAGGAAGTGGGGCGACGGAGGCAGGCGGCAGCGGTTGCGGGAGCACGGCGGGGCAGCGCCGGAGCTTGGGGAGGCGAGGGCTAGGTGGCGTTGTAGGTTGTGGGGGCGCCGGGGGTGCTCCTCGGCCCCTTTTATAGGCACTCGAGGCGGTGGAGGCGGAGGGGTCGGCCAGCGGCTCCGCGGGCGGCCATTAATGGCATTTGGCCGCTCGCGGCCGTCGTGGCGTGGCGAGGTGGCGAGGGTGCCGAGGTGTCGTACGTGGGGGCTGTGCCGGCACAAGGGCAGGGAAATGACAGCGCGCACGGCGGGGCGGAGCGCCAGCGGCGGGCGGCGCGGCACGCGCGGGATAGGGCGCGCGCGTGCGCGCACAGCGCGGCGAGGCGCGGGTCAGGGCGGGGGCGCGAGCAGCGGCCGACACGGCGCGGCGCGTGGTCACGCGTTGCGCGTGCGCGTCGCGGAGGGGGGGCCGGGGCAAGGCTCGTGCGCGGAGTGGGCCGGACAGGCGCGCGGCCGAGCGGCGCTCAGGCGCGCGGCAAGGAGGAAAGGAAGGAGAGAGAGAGAAGGAAGAAAGAAAGGAAGGAAAAAGGGAGAAAAGAAAAGGGAAGGGAAAAGGAAAAGAAGAGGGAAAAAGAAAGGTGACGCGCGCCGGCGATATTCGCGGCGGCGACCGTGGCTGCGCGCGCGACTTCGCACACTGCGCGAGGAGAAAGAGAGGGGGGAATCGCGTCGGCGCCAATCGCGGCGGGTGGTCACGCGTGGGCGGCAGGCCACCGAGTGGCGCGGAATGGGACCGCGGTCAAGTTCGTGTCGGTTGTCAGGATGGCGGGGGAAACGAAGAGGGTTGGGGCTACGGTTTGGATGGGCTTTGACGACGATTAGGTTTTTGATCGAAGTACTCTAGCGCGTAGTTTAATTTGATAAATTTTCAGGGTGTCACATAGATGCATCAGAAATACGTGGAATGGTTCCACGTACCTTGGTGAAGCGGGAGATGAAGGCCCGGAGGGTTTCCCCGGGTTGCTGCCTCACAGCGTGGAGGTGGGCCTCCACGCCGTGCTGCTGGTATGCGCTAGCGAAGTTCGCCGAGAACAGCGCGTAGAGTTCTCCCCAGGATTGGATGGATCCCGGGGTGAGATTCATGAGCCAAGTCCGGGCTGGCGCGGACAAGGCCACGTGGAAGTAACTTGCCATTACGGTGTCGTTACCCCCAGCCGCCGTGATGGCGGTGATCTAGACCTGCAGGAATTCTGACGGGTTGGTAGACCCGTCGTACTTTTCCGGCAGGTGGGGCTGAAACTTGGACGGCCAGGCCACCACTCAGAGGTGGTCTGCGAGCGCTGCGCAGCCCACCCCAGCCACCGGGGCCTGGACGTATCCCTGCAGCTTCGATACTGCCGCGTCGAGATCGGCATCAAGGTTGCGACCTGTGATGTTGAACCGGCGCTCACGCGCCCGCTCCATGGTGACGCGGGCGTCCTCTCCCGCATGCTTGCGGTTGAGTTCCGCCAGCAGATCTTCGGTCTGAGCACTCCTCACTGTTGGAGAGTGCACAAAGCCGGATGCACCACCCTGACGGCGACGCTGCCTGGACGTAGATCCCCCTGCCGAGCCTGGGGTGACCTGTGCCAAGTTGAGGAGGCAGTCAACGTCGTCACGCCATTGCCTCAGCACCTCGGGTGAGGCCGCCGGATCCAGCGGGTTGCGGAGCAGCTCCCTAGCCGCCACCAATGGTCCGTTTGGTGCGGGCTGCGTTGGGGCCTTGGAGGTCTGCTCTGCAGCAAGCTGCGGCGCAACACGCACCGCAGCCCCCGATGGAAGATGGCGAGAAGCATGCGGCGCAGATGACGCCACTTCCTCCCCCATCGGGTGGTCATGGTGCTCGGCTATCCGTGGCATTGTGATCTCAAGCCTTCGATCAAGCACAAACCAAACCCTCCCCTACTTGGCGCGCCAAATGTCGGAGGATTTCTCCAACCGAGTGGCGGAGTGCACCCGCCTAATCCTAGCTTAGGATGAGTTTGGGGGTAGTCAAGGAATGCTCAATCTAGAGGCGTATGAACACGAGTAGCACACACGGGTTTAGAGTGGTTCAGGCCGCCTGAGCATAATACCTTACGTCCACTGTGTGATGTATTGCTTGTAAGTTTGGGGGAGGAACTCCTGACCCTGCGTGAGTGAGAACCTTTGTGTGTGTGTGCATGAGTCCACTTCTAACATGCACGCTCTCCCTTTTATAGGCATAAGGGGAGTGCGTACACTGAGCGAGGTCCCAACAGGTGGACCCGGCGATATATTAAATAACGTACATATTGGAGCCTTAAATGCCTTAGATCCGGAGATCTTCCTCGTCGGCCTCTGTGTGTATCCTCTGTCTGGATATGGTCTTGTGCCGTCTTGCTGGCATAGGGTGTGTTGCCGCTGACATGCGTAGAGTAAGTCGTGCTGTCGATGTAGAGTCAGCTCCTGCTGATAGGCGGAGGGGCTATATTGACCTGCCGTGATGTAGCCTTTGTGCACTGTAGCAGCGCACGTTGTGGTGTTCCTGCAGCAGGTCATGATAACTCTTCGCCCATGCGCACGGCACTGTGATGTGACCATACATCCCATGTCCTGCGAACCGCCTCGGTAACTGGCGGGCTTACCGTGATGTCACCCATACCTACCCAACGTGTCAGAGGTCAGCCCATGCCCTATCTTGGGTACGCGCACCCCAACCACCCGCATTTAATGAGGTAGCTGGGCTGGCTTCTCGTAGAAGGCTGGAATCCACCGGACATGTGGCGGTACTGGTTTAGCGGCCGCTTCCTCAGTGGCACGTGGCGGCACCGGACCCCCTCCCTGGTGGGATGGGAGGTCCGGGTCCCCTGGCTGGCCCAAGCGCTCAGGCTCCCTGGGGGTCTGGCTTCCACACGTGGGGGGTCCAAGACCATCCCGCGGCGGTCCGGATCCGTGGTAGCTGTTCCTGAGCACTTCATCCTTTCGGGCACGTGGAGGCACCGGACCTGCTAGTACGTGGGGGGAGGTCCAGAGACCGGGCCCCCAGTTGTCAGGCCCGGGTCTTACGGCCTATCGCCCACAAGTTTAGTGCGAGGTTACGGATAACCTCGCACCTCTTGGGCTAGATATACTAATAGGAGGTACCCCTGTCTCTATGTACCGATAATTTTTTATGTTAAAATAGAATTTTCTGTCAATTCCTATCCCTCCCCACGAGAACAGATTGGTGGGAATCAAGTCTTTAAACTTTCTTTTCTCACAATAAACTCTCTTCCGACGAAATAAACAAGACAATTTTAATCTCGTACCTTTAAATTTCTATTCCCTTTGCCAATAACTCCCGACCAAACGAGCCGTCTGAGCGAGAAATATCTCTCCTCCGGTTTGTACCTAGGCAGAAGTGCAGAAGCCAAGCCACACGCAGACAGCCAACGGAGCGAGCGAGAGGGAGGCGGCGGAGAAAGGCATCAGCATGTCGGCGGCGGCGGGAGGAGAGGGGGAGACGGTGCGGGCGTCGCACATCCTCATCAAGCACGAGGGTTCCCGCCGCAAGGCCTCCTGGAAGGACCCCGACGGCCGCGTCATCTCCGCCACCACCCGCGCCGACGCCGCCGCGCGCCTCCTCGACCTCCGCAACCAGATCATCGCTGGCCAGGCCAACTTCGCCGACCTCGCCGCGCGCCACTCCGACTGCTCCTCCGCGCGCCGCGGCGGAGACCTTGGTACGGTCCATATCCCTGTCCCCGCTCTTTCGGTTCCTTCGCTCCGTCGTGCAGAGATAGATCTGGTGGTTACTCGGATTGATCCATCCGTATATCAAGTTGTTGGCGCTAGGTTGATTATCATTGTTGGGTTACGACGATAGATGACAGAAACGTCTTCAGATGGGAACATGATTCGCATCTCACGGAGCAAACAAACTATGATGTCAGCTTCTCATTGCAGAGAAACACAATTCATTCAACCATCAAATCGTGTAATCTGGGCATTGCTGGCATGTAGCCTTGCAGCTGTCTGATTACCTTTGAAATCCGCTGAATTTTACGCATTCTCTAGTGGAATCGACTGTGCACGGTGCACCTGTTTAATTTGACTGACGCAAATTGCACTCTAATTCTATTCGTTAGCACATAAATTGCATTGCTTAGTGCATACAAGTAAAACTTGTTTACAATGCGTAGTAGCTGCTGCTCAGTATAGATTGTTGGTGTTATTGCAGTCTAGAATGCTAGAAATACATGTCGGTTGCCATCACGGAATAAGTAAATCTGTAACATTGTTGACTGATTGCAGAAAAACGCACTTCAATTCAGACCCTTTCCAAACTCAGCCTGACCGCTTGGTCCTGTTCAAAATAGGTACAGAATATTATTGTAGATCTGGGGAATTATTTGGATATTTCTTGTCTAACCAGTTTATAGGTTGGTTGCACAGCTGACAATACTGGAGATTAGACTGCATGTTTGGGGGTTTAAAGTTTAAACAACTCATGGTGATGGTTTTGAAATTGGAAACATATTATTTGTATTACTTGGTTTGATGGTGTTGAAAGTGGAAACATATTATTTGTATTACTTGGTTATTGGTAATGAAAACCAGGGAAGGGCCCTTTTATCTTAACAGAAACACATTAAATTGATCTTTGAAATCGTGTAATTTGGATATTAGTACTGTCAACTTTCGATTAATGTCTCAGTTTGCTGAATTTATCATGCAGCCATTCAAGTAATTTAAGCATAAACAACGAGATGGGCTGCACACTGATTAAGCTCATTAGCTGATAAACTGACAATGTGTGTCCTGCATGGATCAACCTCTTTTTGGTAGTGATAGTGTGTTAGCTATTAACTATGTTCCTGATCAATAATGAATCATGGAAGAAGTATAACGAATTAGTTGAATTTACCATTTCCTGATCATATTGCCTGCTGGTCATGGTATGTCTGGCACAAAAGATTGCCCATTCAAGTGATGCCATTATTTTTGAGGTGATCTGTTTGCAAGAGTTGGTTCACCATGATGTGAATAGGAAGAGTGTGAGTAGCTTGTATGGAAAATATGTTCATGTAATTCAAGGCAACTCTTTACCAGGCCATGCTTTGTAAGGTGTAGCAGTCCAGGGATCTTTAGTTAGGGCTAAATTAAGGGAGTTTGTTAATAGCTATAATCATTTAGAAGCACTTAAATAGTTTCATAATTTTTTGTTACTTTAAATCCAAACTCCAAAGGCATAGCAATTGGTTGGTACACTTTTAGTGGTTATAATTGTTTCGTATTGTCAGTTTCAGTTTTCTGTACCCTGTGTATTTGCTTGTGTATGTTTTGCAGTACCTAATTATTCTTTCCATGTTTTGTTGTTCCATAATGCAAGTTTGTGCTGCTAGATTTTTCATTTTTTAGCTGCTGTAATATGTTATATATATGCCATGTCAGAGGGAATCTGTTTCTTCTGAATGAAACTACATGGCTGCACACTGAGCGGTAGCATATGGTTTTCCCTCCTTACTCTTGTTCACTTTTTGTTCGGAAATTTGCTGGTTAAGATCAATAACTCTTTAGAGTAATAAAACCAATTAATTATCTAGTGGCTAATGAGAATCAGAGACTAGTGATTTGTAACAACTCTAAAGATTGAAGATGTGTGAAGCTGAAATTCTTGTCTAACTCACAAGAAAGAGAGTTTGGATAATCTAATTCACAAGTTTACCATGAGCATAGTAGTTCAACGTGCATCTCTTGTGCTGGAACTAAGATGGAAAAAACGCATTTAGCTGGTTAAAGGGGTTCTGCACATGAAGAAAAATATCACTGCAAATCTTATTTCTTGAATATTAAACAATACAGTAGCTCTCTGTCAAGCTCTTTGGTAACAATGCAGTTAGCACTAGCAGCATGTGCCCTGCCAGTCCTGGTTCATGGATCTCATCTCATGTTTCCAATGGTAATGTTTGAAGCACAGGTTCCTTTGGGAGGAGGCAGATGCAGAAACCCTTTGAGGACGCCACCTTTGCCCTCAAGGTTGGTGAGCTCAGCGACCTCGTGGACACTGACAGTGGGGTTCACATCATCCTGCGGACTGCCTGAGAAGAGGCCCACACTGTCAGCTGAATGACGGCTTTGAGCAATTAGTGCAAATGGCTTTCGATTAGGGCCTGTATTTTTTCGCTTTTGCAGCCTGAGTGCATAACATTCTGGACGAAGATAAATCATGTATCTTAACACGTTTGCAGCAGCATTTGAGCTTAATCTACATGGTCGATGAACCTGTAGGCTTCTGAATGCCTAGTTGGTCTGTCAATGTTCTATTTGTTCTTTCTTTTTTTTTTTGACTCGTCTTTTTGTTCTTTCTAATTCTGAGGTTCGATGATTGTCTCCTTGTGGGTCGTTGAATCTTGATAGACACATAAGTAGTAGTGACATTGGGTACTACCTACAACTGATACGTCGGTAATCACATTTACATAGTGTTTGGTTCGCTGATTTTTATCCCGTTAACTGTGTAATCGATTACGTTGATTTTTGTTTGGCTCCGTCGCTATGTGATCCGGCGGTATCTGTTACAGCATAGTTCAAAGCTGATACCGCTCTCTATTGGGGGGAATCAGATGCCAGTTCCGTCACCCCTCGTTGAGCTCCATATTATTATTCTTCCTCCGATAGAAAAAAAAACCATCTGCTTCTTCCTCGTCGCTTGTCTGCACCACTGCCTTCTACCCATCCATGGAAAGAGAGCGGATGAATCCATTAGTGACCTTGCAAGCACCAGGCGGCAAGATGGAACCACTGGAAGAGGCGTCGGTATCGATGACCCTGGAAGAAGCATGCAGCGACCTGCGGCGATAGGTGTAGCCGACGGGCATGGCCAAGCTGTGGTGCTTCGCAAGGTCTGCAAGGAACGAAGCAGTTGCAGGACGGCGCAGTATCTGAGAGGAAGCGTTGCAGGGATCGGGGAAGGCGTGAAGCTGCTGGGCACGGCCACCTGGTCAAAGCTGCGCGGCGTGGCGAGGTTTGGGAATTGTGAGGAAGCGAGCCGGCAGTGCTTCGCCAGGTGAGCGAGGAGGCGCTGCGGCATGTGCAATCGCTGGGCATGGCTGCGGTGCTTCGCGAAGTCTGCGAGGACTACGGGAGAAACCAAACATTTAATTACCTGTTACCGTTAACGCTGGTATTGGTTACCATTAACGTTGACGTTACTGTTCTCGAACCAAACACCCCCTAAGAATGTTCCAATCACTTGGTAAAGTGTATGACTGGACACGAGGTAAGTATTCCGTCAAATCAATTCGAGTACTTTAAATAGTTTGATGTTTGAAGTAGATATACGATAGAACTCAATTCACTGCTTGCCAGTTGCCACCAGAGAAAGATTAAAGTTATATTTGGGTAGTAAAATCGAACAGTCGTATCACTCAGGTGCTCGAGCTTTACATCTCATTTAGTTTGAACAACATATGATTTATAGGTTATTCCAGTTGTAGTTGGTATACGTACTTGCACCAAAAAGTGGCACCATTTACGAGCAACTCATTCATACCAACTTTCTGGGGGCAAGAAGGCAGGTTTATTTTGAAACCTCATAGAAGTCAAGTACACACACGTACCCCATACACTAGTCACAAGCCAACTACTATACTCATACATTGCTCTATATGGGTCATCTACTCATCTAATACATAAACAAATATTACGTATTAGAACTTATAAGATGTTTTGGTTTGACTAAGATTGCAAAAGCCATCGCTCAGAGTAGCTAAGAACCATCTTGATGCTATGGGAAGCCCACCCAACGGTGGATGATGAGGCAATAGAGGAGATGGTAACCGCTCGATGGTGACTAGTAGTGCTCTCTCTGTCCTAAATTATAATTTATTTTGATTATTTTAGATACAAGTTTTTACTATATTTTTAAATATAGTATACATTTAAATGCATATTAAATATATATATATATATCTAAAAAAGTTAAAATAAATTGTAACTTGGGATGGAAGTAGCAGTAGTTAACAATCATAGGGGAAGAAGATAGTTATGAGGAGACTCGAGGAGTGGAGGCAGAATAAGAATTGGTGTGTCTAATTGCCCTATCACCAAGGGCGTCTCTCGCTGCCGGCTGGCTAGGAGAGCGGGGAGAAGCATTGGTGTGGCTGATTGCCCTAGCACCAAACTCGTCCCTTGCTACTTGTTGGACAGGCGGAGAGTGGGGAGAAGGGGTGGAGCGGTGAGTTGAGGAATAAGGAGAGGGAGCGGATGAATGGGCCGAGGAGCAGGGGGAGAGAGCAAATGGGTAACCTGAGGCGTAGGGTGACGAGGAGGAAGACGACGAGCTACGGGAGGAAAACGCGGAAGCCGGCGGATGGCGGGAGGGTGGATGTGGACTTGTCAATGGTTCCTTTGAGGGAGGCACTGCCACTCTCTGGCTAGTCACCTCAGCTTCTCGAAAGGATCCTACTTGTGTGTGATGCGGTGAGAACACTCTGGGCCTTGAACGATCTTCCATCCTTGGGCTGATGATAGGCTGAGTAGGGGCATAGGCGGCGGTGTCATCATGGTGCGGGTGCTCTTTGGGCCTTGCTCCATCCAGCTTTCGTTGGCTGTTGTTGGATCGAGCGGGGGACATCGTCGTCGTCCCTGTCGGTGGTGGGCCGGTGTGGGCACCAAGGATGATCTGCGTGTGAGGGCCCACACAAACCTGAGTAGGGCCCTCTGGACCAAGCCTGTTGCTCTGCCCGCTCCTCGGCGGCTGCCCCGGAGCCGGAGCCGGAGCCGGAGCCGGAGCACGTGGAGGTGGCGGCGGCGGATAGGCATCGGCCGGGGGACGGGGCGGCTGCGATGACGGCACCCCCACCGGGTAGGCCATGACCACCGGCGGCTTCTCCTGGGGCTCTGCTACCGGGGCGACGACGGGGCCCAGGCGGTAGGACACGTTGAGCATGCCGCGGGGCTCCCAGCGGTGCACCTTGCGGACCTGGTACGACGCGAGCTGCGGCTGCTGGGGCCCCGACGTCGGCGCGCCGGCCAGGAGGTCGGCGAGCGGGATGATGACCTCGCCGACGTCGCGGTCGCCGAGGACGCGCTCGGCGCGGAGCAGCACGTGGAGGCACCCGCCCACCGCCGCCGCGGCGGTGGGAGGGACGGCGAACCGGAGCGTGGCGTTCCAGCACGGGTTCCGCCCGCCGGAGGGGTCCGGCGCCGTGCACTGACGCGTCAGCGGGTCGCCCGAGATGGTTACCACGGCGTACACGTCCATGCGCGTGATCAGGTTCACGTTCTTGAGGTCGCGAGCCGACAGGAGGGTCAGCTCCAACTCCCTGTACGCCATGCTTAGCTCTGTTGGTTGATCTCTGTCGGTAGAATCGATAGATATGATGGTCTCACTGCAAGCTTGGAGGTGAGCTACACATGCAGCATCTACCTATATATAGGAGGTTGTGGCTTCAAGCGCCATAAGGTTCCAACAGTTTAAGAATTTTAAGGACCGGTTTGTAGTTATCCCCATGGAATCTAGTTAGTTTGATCATGTTCCATTTGGTCACGAAGAAGTGACATTTTGAGTAGGGTGCGGTAAAAATATCTGAGCTTTTGAGCAGTTATTCCATTTTTGATATCGAGAATCATCTTTTAGCACTACCGGAAAAAAGATCTTTGCCGAGTGTCAAGTGTTTTGCCGAGCGTTTTCTTTCGGGCACTCGGCAAAGAGCCTCTTTGCCGAGTGCCTTTATTAGACACTCGGCAAAGAGGCTCTTTGCCGAGTGCCTTTTTTCGACACTCGGCGAAGAGTCCCTTTGCCTAGTGTTTTTTTAAACACTAGGTAAAGATAATTTTCAAATCATATTTTGAAGTAGTAAATTAATTCAAATAAAAATATTTTCAACTACAAAGTTGTATAACTCATCAACATGCACAATTTTTGTTTTGATCATTTCTTCATTTGACAAAATAAATATAAATTTGTTCACAAAACATATATATATCTCTCTCGTAGTTTATGAAACTATAAGAAAGATATATAAGATTTGTGAACAATATTAGAATTATCATGTTAGATGAAGAAATAACACAACCAAAATAAACTTTGTAAATCTTGAGAAGTTATAAGATTTTATAGTTGGCAACATTTTAATTTAAAGTTATCTTGTCAACAAAAACTATATTTGAATTTAGAAAATTTAAAATTCGAATTTTGCAAATGACCTCGAATGGAAAAAACCACCAAAATTAAAGTTGCAGATCTCAAAAAGTTATGAAAGTTTGTAGTTGATAACTTTTTGATTTGAAATTATTGTGTCATATTAAAATACGTTTGAAGTTTTTAAATTTGAAATTTAAATTTTGTAAACGATCTCGGATGAAGAAACTACCAAAATAAAAGTTATAGATTTCGAAAAGTTATGCCACTTTGTAGTTAACAACCTTTTCATTTGAATTTATTTACTATCTCAAACAAATAATTTACATTCGGTTAATTATAATATGTGGAGAATAAAAACGTAATATTGACACACTTGATCCAATGGTGCAGTGGTAGAGAGAGTTGTTTGTGTGCAGGAGGTCGTGGGTTCGAAACCTATCATCAACGACTTATGGAAAATTGTTGAAAAATGTGCAACACGTTAGATGGGTCAGTAGCTGGCTGTGCATGCCTCCCCTGATAATCTTTTTTCTTTTTTTGATTGTTTCCGATTTATATTTTGCCAACACTTTTATTGAAAAACATTTCCGAAACAACATAAATTTTCTACTTTTTACAAATATGCTAGTTTCTGGAGGGAGTAACTTTTTAGGTTTTGTTGTTACTGCTTCATAAAATTATGTTGCTCTGTTTTGTTCACTGCATCTTAAAATTAGTACTCCCTCCGCTCAGGAGAGCTTGACGTTTCAGACAGTGTGATAACACTAATAGCAGCACAGTTTGGCTGCCCAGAATGTCAAGTAAATCTGACTGCAGGTAGTAATAAATAAAGAGCCATCTTAATAGCACAGAAAGCATAGGACGCACAATTCTTTGGGCATGTTTGTAAGAGGGGAACTACTCTAGAAATTTCAAAACTTGGAGCGGCTCCTATGGAAAATGAATTGATCTGAGCCATCCAATAGGTAACAGCCTCACAATGATACCTAACAGCACTAATAGTCCTCGGCCGAGAATTGAAGCAGCTTGCAGTTCAATAATATTCTGCAGCTTACACGATCAGAGCATCCGATCTGTTTCAAGGACAATGTTCTTTCTCGAACACTCAAGAACAATGTCCTTGTGGCTTCTATGTGATGAGGTGGTTCAGATTCATTAGTACACGAGGCCATATCTCTGTCAGGCTGCATTATATATGCCCCCCTTTTTATTCCTCGGTTTAATCACTTCTCTTGTCGCTGCAGGGTTGTTCAGAGTTCTGCATAGGTACCATCTGTCTGAAACTGCTTTACAGCCGAACCTTTCAATGTCTAGTATTGATTAAGATCGTTTTTCTAGGAATAAATTTGTTGGAATATTAACAAGATTCCCAGTAATCCATAATTCTGTAAACCAAATGCTCCGTGAGAGATACCTCTTGAGGTTATGAATGAATTGGTCTTGCACACGCAAGGAAGTCTTGATCATCAATGCTTGATGGAATCTTGCTTGCTTGATTATCTCTATGTAAAGGATGGAATTGATGCTTTCATTTTTCGCACTTTAATTTGTTGGACAGATCATTATCCAACCATAACAGGAGCTGATTGATCGATATCCTATCCTCTCCTGGACGTTGAGGTCACTTTGTGAAATTCACCTGGAGGCTGGAGCATATTAAGGCAATCATATTTCGCAAAAAAAAATAAAATAAGGCAATCATATATGTAGTTCTTGATTGTAGAAATTAAGTACAGAGACATGCAAGAATTCATCATGCATAGCATGTCCAACTTGCATCTGGCCTACAATTGTTAGCTATCTTCAATTCTTCACAGGTTCTTCACAAATAGCTAGAATGCTAGTTCTAAATTGTATAGTATGATCTAGTATTTAATAAGCTGCTAGTGCTGAAAGGTTGTGCCAGGGCTCTCCCAGTAAAGAAAGTTTATTATTTATGCAGATCAAATTGTGACAAGCATCATGTGCTTTCCCCCTGACTGGAATAGAATGTGCAGATATAACTTTAGACCTGCCAGTGTATGACTTTTTTTTTCATTTTTCCGTTACCACAGTCCACAACAATACATGGCGTATTGTTCTGCTCAAATACAAAGCTGGCAACTCTTTACCTTCCCTTTATGGGATCGATCTGGCTCTTCACTAATCTCTTTGCCAAGGTCTAGAGGTTACGGGTATTGATCCGTGCATCCTTGCTGTCCTTGATTCATGGGTGGGTAGAGGATGATAGATCGGAATAACAAAAATATGCTCTGATTGCAGAGAAATAAACATTTTCATTCAACCATCGAGTCTTGTAATCTACGTATTGTTAATATATAGCTTTGCAGTTGCAGTTGTGCGACTAGCTTTTTCAGTATGGTAATACATAGTACCTATTGCATAACACATGCCAAGATAGGGATCAATCATGGACTGGTCTTGACTCATCATTTGTTGGTGTATCTTCTGCAGGACGTCTTCGTATGCTATAGTGCAAATGCATGGTCTGCTGTATTTGCTGCTGAAATATGTTCTCTTTATGTCATGTCATAAATGGAGGCACAAAGAAAAATCATTTTTTCTTGTGGACACGGCATGCTATATTATGAGCCTATCTGACTATGACTTCCTTTGTTGCTGTGTATTCCCATTCCAAGTGATACAAATAGCTCTATTTCAATACAGTGCGGATATGTGCTATAAAATTGAAAACTTTGTCTCTCATCTGTAGTTTAAATTGAAGTGTTCAAAATAATGACTGGAACATGTGCAGTAGAAAGGAATAATAGTGCAAACGAGGGGAGACCATTGTCCTTCTCCTCGCCTCCTGTCGTCCGCCGAGGCTGCCATGGTGACTGCTGTGGCTATGTTGTCGTCTGCGGATGCTGCCATGGCGGCTACTATACCGCCCTTCCTAGCCGCGATCAGGAAGGCACAACATGATCAAACCGGGTCCGATGGAACTTACCCTCACTCACGTACGCGTCGTCGACAGCGTCGGCCTCCTGGTTCACCGGCTTCTCGAGTGGCTCCTCCGGCATGAGGTCTGCTCCAACATTGATACGCGCACACAGCCAACAAGCAAGGCAACATACATCAATACATCACACAAGTATTATTTAGATGTGAATGAGTTAGAAGAGAGGGAGCGCGGCCAGAGCCGGCGAGCCTGTGCTATGTCTGGTGCTTGCCACACCGTCAGACGGTGCGACGGGCCGAAAGAAGAGGAGAGGGAGGAAGCTCACCGTCGAGCGGTGCGGCGCGGCTGGGAGATGGGAGGGATAGGGGTGGCGGCGTGTAGATATAAAGGCGTAGGGGTGGTGCGCCATGGGGCCGACGGCGTGGTGCGTGGCGCAGCGCTCGCACGCGTGCCTGGCTAAAGCCGGGTCTCACGCGGTCCGACGGGGCGAGGCGTCACCTCACTCGTGTGATTATGAGGGCGCATGGCCAAGAGCCGGAGTTCGTACATGTGCAGTGCAAGTGTGTGCGTGTGTGTACATGTGGCTCCTAGCTGGTGCTCTCGTGGTGAAGGGACAGAGAGAGGCGCAGGAAGAAGGGAGAGTTGTGGAGCTCACCTTTGAGCTAGCCGTGCAAGACTGAGCTGGGAGGCCGAAGAGCACAAGGGATGGGTGGCTGTTTAAATAGAGGGCGTGCAGGTTGCTGTGCGTGGGCGCGTTCAAACGCATCACGAAACCAGTCTTTGGCCAGCTCACACTCATGCTCGGTTCAGTGGCGAGGCTTGACGATGAGGGCGCGGTCGACAAGACTAGGATGTCAGTTTGTGGTTTATCGTGGTCGGTGAGCAGTTGCGATGCGTAGCGGCCAGCATGGTCTGGCTTGGGTTGCTGTGGTCGGTGAGCAGCGCGATGCTCGGCAGCAGCTTGCTTGGGTCACGAACAGCGTCGTGGTGCTGGGTCCGTGTACAAGGCGCGTGCAGCACTGCCCGAATGGTCTTCTCACTTGTACAGGAGCGTCGGCTTGTGATTGATGGCTGCCAGTGAGGTTGGTATGACGGGGCAGGGTCAGCAAGGTGTGGCCTTCGAGGTGCCTGACTGAGGGTGGGATCGGCGAGGCGCGGCGTGATGCTCGGCGCTGCAATAGGGCAGGCGCAGTGACATTGGTGCCGATGCATACAGGCGTGCTGTTTAACAAGAGGTAGAAGAAGAAGCTAGCAGTTGGGCTTTACGTGTGGAATTGACCTCGGGTTGGGCCACGTGCAAGAGCAAGAGAGAAAGAGCAGGCCTGCTGGCCATAAGAGAGTCGCAATCCAAGGGCTGCTGGTTGTTTTATTATTTTCCATTTCTATTCACTTTTAGTTAATTCTGCTAGTTAGTTTACTACTAATTAAATTATTTATGGTACTAATCGATGTTTTATCTTGATGTGAAAAACGGGACGTTACAAACCTACCCTACTTAGAAGAAATCTCGTCCCCGAGATTCGGCTGGTCCTTAAAGAGATGAGGAAACTCCGTGTGAAGTGCGTCTTCTCGCTCCCAAGTTGCCTCGGACTCTGTGTGTCTGCTCCAGTGGACACGACAAAGCGTGACAGAAGAGGTACGCGTCCTTCGGGTTATAGTGTCCAAGATCTTCATGGGCACCTCCTGGTAGCGCTGGTCGTCCTGTAGGTCCAGCATATCTGGCGCTACCTTTTCCTCAGGTACTCGTAGGCACTTCTTTAGCTGTGAGACGTGGACGACGTTGTGCACATTTGACATCTCCTCGGGCAACTGATCTTGTATGCCACGGTTCCTATCCTCTGTAAAACTGGAAAGGGGCCGATGTACCACGGAGCTAACTTTCCACGCACCTGGAACCTCCGTGTACCACGAATCGGAGACACCTTGTGATACACATGATCTCCAACTTTAAAGCTGAGCTCGCGTCTTCTCTTATCTGCATAGCTTTTCTGGCGTGACTGGGCTGCCTTCAGGTTCTCACGGATTTCTGCAACCTTATCTTCCGCCGCCACTATGAAGTCTGAGCTTTCAATATAGCGCTCGCCAAACTCCGACCACATCAATGGAGTCCGGCACTTCCTTCCATACAGAGCTTCATACGATGACATCTTGATACTGGCTTGATAGCTGTTGTTGTAGGAAAACTCGGCATATGGTAGACTGTCTTCCCAATCCTTACCATAGGTGAGCACACAGGCTCTCAACATGTCCTCCAGGATTTGGTTGACTCTTTCTGCCTGACCATCCGTCTGAGGGTGATAGGCTGAGCTGAAGTACAACTTAGTTCCAAGAGCTCTCTGTAGGCTTCTCTAGAACCTTGATGTGAACTGGGTGCCTTGATCCGAGACGATCCTTGATGGTACACCATGAAACTTCACGATCCGATCAATGTATAACTTAGCCAGCTTGTCTCCAGCGTAGGTAGTGCGCACGGGTATGAAGTGTGCAACCTTGGTGAGGCGGTCGACCACTACCCACACAGAGTCATGACCATTCTTGGTTCTCGGCAGGCCGGTGATGAAATCCATCCCAACTTCATCCCATTTCCACATGGGAATTGGTAACGGCTAAAGTAGGCCACTTGGCTTCTGGTGCTCTGCCTTGATTCTTCGGCACACATCACAATACTACGAATCTTGCGATGTCATGCTTCATGCCGTGCCACCAGTACTTTTGCTTCAGGTCCAGATACATCTTAGTGGCACCAGGGTGGATAGAGTAAGCTGAGTTGTGGGCCTCATCAAGGATGGTCTGCCAGTAGTGTCCCTGCTTAGGTACACATAACCGCTCCTGGAACCACAAGAATCCATCTCTGTCCACTCTGAAATTTGGGGCTCTATCTTCACCAGTGAGGGTTTTGATCACCATTAGCTTCTTATCACTAGGCTGGGCTTTCTTTATCCGGTCATCCAGCACGGGTTGGACGCTGATGTTGTAGTTGCATGAATAGGGTACAACACTTAGGTTCAACTTCATCATCTCTTCACATAGCTCAGGTGCTTGAGTCACCAAGTGATGACAGTATGCCTTCCTGCTGAGAGCATCTGCTAGCACATTAGCTTTACCCGGATGGTAGTGGATTTTCAGGTCATAATCCTTGATTAGCTCCAACCATCTCTATTGCCTTAAGTTGAGATCAGGCTGGGTAAAGATGTACTTGAGACTCTTGTGGTCTGTGAAAATCTCGCACTTATTCCCGATCAGATAGTGCCTCCAGATCTTCAAAGCATGGACTACTGTAGCTAACTCCAAGTCATGGATCGGGTAGTTTTGCTCATGTGGCCTTAGCTGCTGAGAGGCGTATGCTACCACACGTCCTTCTTGCATTATCACACAACCCAAACCTTGTCTTGAAGCATCACAATAAATGGTGAAGCTCTTGTGAATATCCGGTACGACTAGCACGAGTGTTGTGGTTAGTCTTTCCTTCAACCCACGAAAACTCCGCTCACATGCTTTTGACCACAAAAACTTCTTGTCCTTCTTGAGCAGCTCTGTCATAGGCCTGGCTAACTTGGAGAATTCTGGTATGAACCTCCGATAGTAGCCTGCTAAACCCAAGAAATTCCGAATTTCCGAGATAGATGTTGGTTGCTTCCAAGATGATACAGCTTCAACCTTTTCTGGATCAACTGCTACTCCTTCTGCAGTTAACACATGCCTAAGGAAACTGACTTTCTGCAGCCAAAACTCACACTTGCTGAACTTGGCATACAATTGATGGCTTCTAAACTTTTCCAGAATAACTCTCAAATGTTGCGCATGCTCTTCTTCACTGTGAGAGTAGACCAGGATGTCATCAATAAAGACGACGACAAACTTGTCTAACTCCTCCATGAACACCCGGTTCATCAAGTTCATGAAGTATGCAGGGGCATCGGTTAACCCAAAGGACATCATTGTGAACTCATACTGGCCGTAGCGAGTCACAAATACCGTCTTGGGTATATCTTCAAATTTGATCCTCAATTGATGATAACCAGACCTTAAATCGATCTTTGAGAAGAATTTGGGTCCCTTCAGCTGGTCGAACAGATCATCGATCTGAGGTAGGGGGTACTTAAACTTGATGGTCACTCCATTAAGATCCCAGTAATCAACACAGAGCCTCATGCTCCCATCTTTCTTCTTCACAAATAGCACTGGCGCACCCCAGGGTGATTCACTCGGTCTGATGTAACCCTTCTGTTGTAGTTCATCTAACTATTTCTTTAGCTCCGCTAGCTCTTCGTGATCGGAGCAGTACCTGGAACTAGATCGATGGAGAACTCCACTTCTCTTTCGGGTGGCATACCGGGCAACTCTTCTGGGAACACATCAACATACTCCCTGACTACCGGTAATCCTTGAGGTGATTCAGCCTTCAGGTGGTTTAACACTGGCTCACATAGGCTAGGCCGGATGTGGCAGGTGACTGTCTTCTCGTGATGGTTGGTCATGGTCACTGTCCTTTCTGCACAGGCTAGGCTCCCTTTACACTTAGCGAGCCAATCCATTTCCAGGATTATGTCAATCTCATGGGAATTAAGGACCACAAGATTAGCCAGGAACACTACCCCACTTAGATTTAAAGGGATTTTGTTAACTCCTACGCGGCAGTTGTCACACCCGGTTTAGGAAATGTAACCGAATGCATCCCATATGTGCGCTAGGATCAAGTTCCACACATACAGTAGACGTCACAAGTGAATATCCGAAATAATGCATTAACGAAAAGGAGTATAATAGTACCTTATTACATGACCGACAGTCTTAATCTTAAACGAATAAATAAACGTCGATAAATAGCAGCGGACTTCAACTTCACAGGCAGTTGACTGGGAGACACACGCCTAGAATTCTCCAATATCTTCAGGAAACTCCAGACAAATATCTTGTTCTGAGCAGCATTGGTTTTAATAAAGCAAGCGTGAGTACACTTATGGTTGGTACTCAGCAAGTGGAGGAAATTGTATGACATGCAAGGCCAAAACAAGGATAAGCTGACATAGTTTGACTGCGATAAGCATTTTAGTTGGTCAAGTTTTATTGAACAAGCATTAACTAGGTTCAAGTTTATACCAACCCTTATATAAAAGACTGGATAAATAAACAACAATAACAAATAAAGAATATCAGCTTAAATCATCTTTAAGTTCAATTATTATGTGAGGGTCCAAGCCGCTCTTAACCGTGAGCACGGCTGATATATCAGTTTTCACTCTGCAGAGGTTGTACACTTTACCCACAACTCGTGTTTCCCTTGATGCCCGGGTTTGCAAGGCCCTTAAACACTTCCGAGGTGAGTGGCAGGGATTCACTACGAGGTCTTTACAAAGATTCCCTAACCTATGACAATCCGCTAAGGTTTCAAGTCAAAACGGTCATAACCCTCCCTAATGAGGAAATACCTTAGCCAAGGACCACATAGCCATGTGCCTCAAAAGGACCGAGCTATACCCCGTCAATGCAACCCCTCTTGCCCTTTTGGTAAGATCATCACAAGCTAAGATTTCTAATTAATTAGCCAAGACCAGAGCCATATAGTATTGTGGTTGTACTGTTTTCCTGGGTGGTTCTCCATGTTCCAATTGATTCAAATAATCTTATTTATCACCAAACAACATTCCAGAATAGATAAAACATCATCATTGATATCCGAGTTATCCAACCTAAATCTATGTAGAAGCAATAAGCGTAGCTACAACATAAATGTAAACACCCAAGTTTAATCAAGGAAGATAAATTGAAACTAGGCATGTCTTTAACTTGGGTTCCATCATTTTCTAGACACATGCATGCATATAAAGTAAAAGTGTAATTGTGATATTAATAGGACTAAAACATGATCAAGGACCACTTGCCTTCGTTAGCAAACTGCTGCTGCTCAGGAAATTCTTCAAAGGCTTGACCCTGCGGATCCTCGAACTGCGCACCGTCTAACGTCGCACACAAGCACATACAAGCAAACAAGTGCAAATAATAAGAAATAGTACACCAATCAATATAAACAGAACAAAATAATATTTTAAAAATATTGTATAAGTCGTAAGGATCGTGTGAGCGCAAGAATCGATGAAATCGGAGTTAAAACGGGGAAGTTAGGGCTAAAACAGGGTTCTAGGGGCTTATCTGCGAAAGATTTGGATCTAAAAGGACCTAAAACAAAGAAACCAGGGGCTAGATCGAAATTAAACCCTAGACAGAAGGGTTAGATTGCAAAACAGAGGGATAAAGGACGGCGGGTTCTATTTTGGAAAACTACAGGGGTCTAAACAGAAGAAAAAGGACCTAAACGCGAATACTTTTGAACTGAGATGGAGTGCGGGTTGATTTTCGGAAAATGCAAGGGCTAATCTGCAAAAGAAACATGGTTGATCGGTATCTAAAACAATTGACCCGGGGCTAGATCGGATCTAGGCCGTTGGATCTAGATCCAACAGCTGGGCGGCACGGGGCGGCGCGGGTACGGCGGCGGGGCGCCGGCGGCGAGGCGGGGACGGCGGTGAGCGGCGGCGCCTCGCCGGAATTACGCGATTTCGCGCTTCCGGCCACGGGTTGGCCTCGGGTTTGGTCGGGGAGGTAGAGCACGGCGCGGGGAGTCTAATTAGGGACTTTAGGAGGGGCTAGGGCGGCCGTGGGCAGCGGCCGGCGGCGAGGGGCGGTGCAGCGTGTCGGTGTTTGCCGTGCGGGCGTGGGAGAGCGGGAGGGAGAGAGAGAGATGGCCGGGAAGCATCCTCACCACCACGTGGTGCTCCGGGGATGGTCGATCGACGGCAGGCGGCAACAGAACGGCGGCGAGGCGGCGGGCCAGAGCTCGAGCGGCAATGGCGGCTCGGGTGCTAGGGTTTTGAGCGGGGGCGGTGGCTGCGTTGTGGGGGGATGAGGCGTGGGGGTGTGGTGCTTAAATAGGAGCGGCTGTGGGCGCCTGGGCGTGCGGGCCCGAGGCGAAGACGGTGAAGGCGGCGGGGATCTCGCGGAGGCGAGCCGGACACGGACCGGAGTCCCGGTCGGGCGCGGGGGAAGGGAAGCTCGACAGGTGGGGCCCGTATGCCAGAGAGTGAACGGGGAGGAGGCGGTGAAGCGGACGCGCCGATGGGCCGGGGGAGAGGCTGGTGGGCCGCGCGCACGGGGGAGAAAGAAAAGGAAGGAGAGGGCGGGGGGGGGGGGCAAGGCCGCAGCCGGCTAGGCCGTGGGGGAAAGAAAGGAGAGAGAAGAGAGAAGCCGTGGGCCGGGCTGCAGGGGAAGGAGAAGAAAGGGAGAGAGAGGAGGGAGGTGGCCAGCTGGGCTGGGCCCAAAGGAGAAGAGAGGGAGAGGGAAAAACAAAGAAGAAAAGCAAAATGCTTTTGAATTTGAAACTGAAATTTGAATTCAAAAGAAGACAACCAAAATATCAATGCAAAGAGCATGAGATGTACAATCATATGGTTTTTCCTATATTCATTTTTATACTTAAGGAAAAATTGTTTATCAAAATCCTATGACCCTTTAACCTATCCTTTTATTCAATTTTTTGCACTTTGTAAAATTTAGGGTGTTACAGCAGTGTATATAACCTCCCGGTGATTTAGTTAATAGGGGCCTCTTAAGGGCTACTGTGGCTATATCATATGTCTTCACAAAATGTGATGATATGAAGGAATGTGAAGCACCTGAGTCAAATAGCACTGAAGCCAAAATTGACTAAACCAAAAACTCACCGAGTAACACTCCTGGTGCGGTGTCAGCATCCTCAGCGTAAAAGTGGTTCACTGTAGCTTTCGCGAACTGAGGCTTGGAAGGAATTCCACGACTACCTCCAGCTGGCTGCCTCGGCCCATTGACCGAGTTGGAGAAGACTGACTGAGCTGGCCTGTTATTATATGGGCAGCTGGCCATGAAGTGGCCAGGCTCACGACACTTGAAGCAGGTCTTCCGGCCGTTCATCTGACTCACACCAGACTGTTGTGGATGGTAGGAGCTCTGGGGCTTCATAGACTGTACCTGCTACTTGAACATGGTAGCAGGCACTCTGTAGAATGATCCACTCCAAGTTATTTGGCTGGAGTGAGCGGACTGCTGCTGCCTCTGGGTGGAGTGGGCAGACTGCTGAGTCCTTTGTCCAGAGAAAAATGGCTGCTGGGTTTTCTAGAACTTCCCTTGCGAACACTGCTTCCTACCTTCAAACTTCCTCTTCCTTTCCTGCATTTCTTCATTTCTGTGCTTCTCTGTTGTGATCGCTATGTTGACCATGTCATTGAAGTTCGTATGCTTAGATGAACCCATAAGGGACTTGATATCGGTGCTAAGACCATGAAGGAAGGCACCCTACTTCTTTTCATTGGTCTTTACCGCATCGGGCTCATACCAGGATAGCTCGGTGAACTTGTGCAGGTACTCTACTACAGACATGTTCCCTTGCTTCAGATGCATAAACTCTTCTTGCTTCATCCTCACGAGGCTATCAGGAACGTGATGCCCTTTGAATATAGTGATAAAGTCATCCCATACCATGTTCCTGGCCGCTTCGGCATTATTCTCACGGTAGCTATGCCACCAAGCCAAGGCAGGTCCCTTCAACTGTTGTACGCCTAGTAAAACCTTGTCTCGATTATCAGCGTGGACCATATCAAGCTTCATCTCAATTTCCCTGAGCCAGTCGTCAGCCTCTATTGGGTCCTCTGATCCAGAAAACTTAGGTGGGTTGAGCCTGCTGAAGTCCGCGATCCTGAAGTTGTCTTATGGTGCGGGCTGACGGGGAACTGGAGCTTTGTTGTTGCCTTGACCAATAAGCGCGGCTGCTAGCATCTCAAAGATCTGATTCTGACGGTCCAAGACTGTAGCAAGGTCGACAGGAGGCACTGGCGGTGGGGGATTCTGAGGCTGGCGTGTTGCACTCTCCGCCTCGTCCCCCTCATTATGTCCAAGCTCAGCAAGTGGGACGGGTGGGTTCTGGCGGCTAGGCTCACCCTCCTCCATGTTGTGGGTGCGACGAACCATCTGCACATGTAAGCAGGGAGGGAAGGTGTGACACCCTAGGTGTTAAATATAGCAAGCAAATAGGAAGAATGTTTTGTATGTTTTGAATTGTGTGAAATTTGAGTAAAGTTATGAAAAAAGGGTATTTATGTAATTCTGAAAAATTTAGGCCCTTTAGTGTTAAATGGGTAAGAATGGGAGGTAAAATCAAAACATAGGAAGGTTGTTTTGCAAAAGTGAAGAACTTGCTTTTAAATCGCAAATATAGGTGAAACTACACAAAGGATGCAAGTGTAGTGTAGTTTTTAAAAAGGATTTAATTAAAAGTTTAAAACTTAGCCAAGTTTTAAAGTATATTCAAATCCTTAGCTCTTTTGCAACTGAACCTTAAAGCAAAGTTGTAGATCTTGTTGAACTCTACACTTTTGCTTTTGGGCACATTTTCATTTGAGCTATGGTTTGAAAGTTATCCAGACTTTACAGTGGAGTCCCTGCACTTTTGAAAAATAGCAGATCAGTCCCCCTTCGTCTACCTTGAGTCCCCTCTCCTCTGTTTCTTCTTTGCGCCGCCCCCGCCGCTTCGCCGGCCATGTGCTGCGCACCGGCCGCCCCCACGCCGCTCTAAGCCGTGCCACGTGCCCTCCTACGCCTTGCCCGCCGCCTTCCCGGCCTCGCGCTGGCCTGCTTCTGCCTCCCCACGTTGCACCGCCGCCGTCCGAGCCGCCACGCGTGCCGCCGGTGTTGCCAGCTCCTGCTCGCGCATGCAGTGCCTCTCCCGGCCTTAAAACATGCTCAGCAGCTGCTCCACGATCTTCGTTACTCACTCAATCACTTCTCTTCCACGGCATTTCTTTTCCCCGAGCCGGAGCGCCGCCGTAGCCTCTGGCCGTCGTCATCAGCCGCCCACGCCGCCTCCCACCCACGATCCAGTGCTCCAGTAGCACCGCCACGACTCGCTTCAGCTCACTGACCCATCCAATTTCACTCTCCCGCACCCGAGCATCGTCCCCCACAGCGCCGGCAAGCTCAAGCTCCGCCGCCGCTCGGCCTCGCCGTCGACTCGCCGCTACAGAGCCCCTCAGCCCCAGCCAAGGGCACCAGCAGCACCACATCATCCTGTAGAAGCTTTCCAGCAGCTTCTTCACTGCCCTCCGGCACCCCAGCCACCGGAACCACCTCACCGTCGCTACCTCCTCGCCGGTGAGCCTCTGTTCCCGTCGAACCCATCCCTCCGCCTCTTCTCCGTCCAATCCCATTCCCCTAGTAGCTTCCTCTCCTCCTGCTATAGCTGCTAGACCAGAACTTGGCCGCCTTCCTCACCGAGAAACCCCTCACCAACAAGCCCCTCCTCGCCGCCGCCTCGGCCGCCGTGCGAACCCCACCTCCGGTCATCCCTTCCCTTTCCCAAGACCTCCAGAAGGTGCGCCTTGAGCTCCTGGTGCTCGCTGGCCGCTCCTTCTCCACCCTCGACACCACCCCTTGCCGAAATTTGGCCGGCGACATCCCTGCCCTTCTTCCTCGACGAGCCAGGGACCTAATTGCTTTGATTTGAAAACTTGTAGGGTCCTAGCTGTGGACTTCAAAAATATGTAGAAAATTATAAAAAATTCAGAAAAATATCAAACCTATTGGGTTTGAATCCTTGTGTCAAATACTACAACTTTTTTATTAAGATCATGAGATGGATATGTGTATTTTGTGCTGTGATTTAATTAGTAGATAATGGGTACTTTAAGTAGATCTTTTGATCCATAGCAGTGCTGAGGTTCAAAATTGAAACATGAGATGTGTATCCTATAAGTAGATCTGTGTAAATTTTGGAGGCTCAGAACAGCCCTCTAGCTATGATGTTTAGATAACTTTGCTTCATGTTGGTAAAAGTTTCATAATTTAATTCCAGATGCATCTCTTCATGTTTATAGCTGAAAATTTTACCTTAGCTTTGTTTCAGCATGTATAATCCAAAATAAAAGTTTAAGAGTCAGAACCCTAGTGTAGCTTCAGTAATGAAATTTAAGCTTAGATTCAAAGGAAATTCATGAACAATAATTGTAGTTCATGAAAAATTATGAAAATAAGTAGAATGATTCCTTTGAGTAGTATGTCATGTCCACAAATTTTCAATCTATGATCATGTGTAGCACAGCCAGGAAAAATAGAACTTGATATAATAGTGTTATATTTGATTATTTTTGTAGCACTGTTTCTGTAGAAATAAAAATTAGATAAATTTACAGTAAATGTAATTAGGCTAAAGCAATGCTTAGCTAATTTGGTAGCTTCAACATTGAAGTACATTGCTCTGTAAAATTCATTCAATTTAAACATGTTGTTTAGTGTAGTTAATTAGGTTAGTTTATACTCAATAAATGACTGCCTAGTAGAAGAGTAAATGATATGTTTGATGAGTGAACTATGTTTTCATTGGATTGCAACTTTATCGTGAAGTGAAATGAAAATGTATGCATTCATTAAACCACATCTTTGCATATCATATAGACTCAACAACTCTCACCGACGGAGACTACGAACTGATCCCGGAACCAGAAGGAGGTTATTCTGAAGACCCCGGGACTGTTGTCGAGGATTTCTCTGAAAGCCCCGAACCAAGGTTCGGAAGATAATAACTTAACTGACCCCAGCCCCACCAGCGAAGGCAAGCCCCGGACATAAACCCGCTACTTTATTTACACAGCAATCTACATTTACATATATACTTGTGCATTAAGTTCTTAGGAGTTGTCTGAAAACCCTAGTTGCATATTCCTAGGAACCAATGTATTGAATACTAGAACTTGAGTCCGAATAGCTGCTATGCTAATAGGACCGGTAGAAGTCGAGTGATTGCCTGTCACTCGCGAGCTTTATAGGAGTTGTAGTGTTTACATTCCTGTAATCACTATAAGGATGACGGACGGAATTTATGTGAAGTATCATGGTGGAGATGATACCCCATCTGTGTTGATGAATTTGGCTAAGATTGCAGTGTGTGGTAGCGGTGGTTAAGCGTTTGAAAGTAATAGCCACATGCCGTGAAATATGGTAAGCGGTAAGCCTAGTAACCAATCGGCCCAGCAAGTGGACATATCTCCCACCACTCGTATTTGGTTTTTTTGGTTACTCGCCTCGACGTGTAGGAATACGTGTTGTAGGGCAACCAGGAGTACGGTCATACAGTAGCGCTGCAGACATACGTCCTGCACATTGGATGTGCGTATGGTCCTGCAGTCGCTTGTGGTGGATCTGATCCACGAGTCGGAATGAAAGGCAAATGGTTGCTTCATAACGCTCATAGGATGTTCCAAGCGTGTGAGTTAGGTTTACCCTTGCAAGGTTGTGAAATTCGATTCAGAATCGTCCGTTTCTCGCGGAGATTGAGACTGTTTGATTCCTTTGCCACATAGAGTAACAAGAGCAACACTATGATGAGAAATACTGATGGTTGACTTTAAAAGCTCTACCATGCTTGAATAGCTATAGTTGCTTACCTAGAATGGATAACCAACTAGAATTTGAAAGCTAAAACTTGATAATAAGGATTTACTCTTTATTGCTTTTCAGCTGAAACAAAACCTGAAACCTTATCAAGCCTACATAGTCTAGTTACATGGCTAAGTATATCATGAAACGGGTAAGCCTTGCTGAGTATTAGAGTACTCAGCCTTGCAATATGACTTTATTTCAGGTAATGTCTCTGAAGACCCTACTATTCCCATGCCTTGGCCCTATGCTTTGTCCGATGGTTGGTCCGTGGAATGGGACCCGTCCCCGGCCAACAATGATCATACCGAGTGATGTCATGCCAAGGCTTAGCATGATGTCTGTACTGATGATGTGTATAGTTGTCATGTTTTAAATTCCGCTGCCGTGAACTTGAAACTTTAAACTGGTTTGTAATAATTACTATCAGTTTGGAACTTATGCTACTTTTGGAAACTCTTGTAATATAAATGCCTGTGATGTAAAATATGATGGCGACTGTATCTCTGGACTTGTCTTCGTGCGAGGTATCTTTTTTGATCCTGCATTCGGTGGTTTATCAGGACGTTACCCGACAGGCCAAGGGGTTACACCGTTTGAAGTACGTTGGAGTCCTTGAGAGAGGACTTGCGTACTTGAGCTGGTGTAATTCAGGTTGGTTCTGCCACAGCTGGTATCAGAGCTAACAAGTGTACCCTGGAGATATAATTAACTTTAAAAATGTCTTTAGTATAAAATCTGGCCAACAAAGTATTTGGCAAAAATACGTTGGATTCGCTAAGGATTGTGCTTAGTACGTAAAGCCCTAGGGAATGTTGATAAGGGAAGTAGAGGTGGCTATAGTATGTATATGTATATATCTACCTCTAACTACCAGCATTACATTTTCGTCAAAATTTACATTCCTGCACAACACCAATTTTATATTTGGTAACGACACCTTTGATGATGAGGTAAGAAGGTAAGGATCCTCAGCTAACTGTGGAGTTAGCCTTCCTGTCGGTGATGCGAACCGAACGCTGTTTCTCAAGCAGTGGCCTACTTGAGATGCTGCAAATATATCAACTTAGATTGATTATATTGGGAGTAAATGGTTAGATGCAGGGTATGGCGATCGCTGTTCATACCCCCGCATTTTGCGGTACTCCCGTGAATACGTTGTTTCGATAACGTATGCTAACGTTGTCTGTACAGTGGTAATTATACAGATGCTGTTTCTATAGTGAACAGTAATGATTGGAAATGCTTTCATGACATGCTGGCATGAAAGGTTCATTGGATTTATATTGTGGTTTTCTGTAGGTACACTAACCACGATTAAGAGGCTAAGACGGATAGGACTTATCGACTAATTATTAGTGAGAGACGTATGTATTATGTCACCGAAACTAACCACGTAAGTCCAAAGATATTCAGCAATTGTTTTGGTTGTAAGGTCGAATAGTACGTGCATGCATAATCCATCCTCAAACACAGTGAATGCATTGAATGTGTGGTTCTTTTAAGGTTATATAGGGTATTGTCTATCTTCAGTATGATTCAACAGGATTCTTGTGGTAGTCTTATTTGGGTTTTCAGCATTCTTCAAAACCTCACCATCTGAATTCTTGTTTCAGATGGCAGCTCCTTCGAACGTCTCTTGGGATCATGCAGGGCATCTTCATACCAATGCCTTGCACTGGGAGGGTTTTCCCCGTCTGTTATGGGAATCACTTAGTCTATTCTTCTACACCGAGCCTCCCCAGTATGATGGAGTGGAGTATAGAGAGGAAGGTGTTCCCCGGTGCAGAGTCAAGATGACTATTCCTCAGCACCCCTTTCGTTCTCAGTGGCAGCCCATCGAGGTCGATGTGGTTGGCTATCGTCTGGTCGACACCATTAAGACTGCGGCTCTTGAGGCCATCCATATCTTCTGCAACCAGCATCCCATGGAAGTTGCCGGGCATCCCATCGGTCTGTTCCCTGCAATCCAGTGATCCTGAGTGGAATTTCAGGATAGCCCATTATGGCCATATGTTGGGAGATTCAGCCGAGGAAACGCTCCGTGGTACCGTCAGGTTTATGAATGTTCAGCACCATTATCAGATCCTGTTACACCGCGGTATGGGTCAATTGACTGGTATAGCTCAAGGTCACTATCGAAATGCTAATCGACAGGTCACTCAGATAGTAGAGCTTCAAGCCCTGGTCACCGAGAAGGAGGAAATCATCACGGAGCGAGAGGAGACCATTCTTCACCAAGAGAATCAAATCAATGAGAGTGATGCAATAATCACTCAACGTAACACGATTGTCGAGTTCCTCCAGGAGTTGTCCACGACCTTATCCTTGAGGTTGACGACGCCCATGCTCATATTGACGAACTTTAGCAGCAGCCAGTACCTCCTGCTGTACCTGTAGTACCAGAAGTTGGAGAAGAAGACCCGGAGGAAATCGAGGGAGTTTCTAATCTCAACTCCGAGCATGGAGACCCAAAACCCAACCCTCAGCCAGATTACTCCTCTTCCGGCAGCCAGTCCTCTGTAGGCAACCTCAACGATTTCTAGTTTGTCCAAATCGTCGATTATCTAGATGTAACCAGTGTAAAGTGTAGTGACATAGGTAGTAAGTAGTCTACCTAAACCTTGTGCCATTTGTTGTAATATAGATGGCCTGTGTATGGACCACCTTGATGTACGATGTTCAGTATCTGCGTTGTAATCTAAGCCTTGTGTTCTGCCATCTTGTTCGATATATTTGCATCTGAAAAGAGTTGGTTGAATGGAACATGTGAATTACATATCTGTTAGTAATGTATATCTTCTGAAAATGGGAGTAAGGATATGTGGTTAATAATGGACATCTCCTTTGTTTCAGATAGTTGGAGCCACGTGTGGAACCCCGGAAGGTTTCCGGGCAGACCAGGCTAGCAGTTCCCAACAACCGCCACCACCACTCCCAAATCTAGCTGAGGTTATGACTCGGCAGACTGAGCTTCTTAATCTACTAGTACAGGCACAACAGAACCAACATCGCCAGCAATCACGAGGAGGTCGTGATGATCCTCACCCTCAGGTGGCAAACTACCAAGATTTCTTCAGCACTCAGCCCCCGCTATTCAGCAAAGTTGAGGAGCCCCTTGATGCTGATGCCTGGCTTCGCACCATTGAATCCAAGTTTGCTCTTCTTACGATTCCATGTGCAGACTCCAATAAGGCTCACTTCGCTACCCAACAACTTCATGGTGCTGCCCGTATTTGGTGGGATAATTATTGTGCCATGCAACCTGATGGCCATGTTATCTCCTGGGAAGAATTTCGGAATGCTTTTAGGGCACACCATATACCTGAAGGACTGATGGAGCGGAAGTTAAATGAATTCTTGGCACTCACCCAGGGCACCCGCACCGTACTGCAATACGCATAGATTTTCAATCATCTGTGCCAGTGCGCGGGTTATCACGCTGACAGTGACGCCAAGAAGCAAGATCGTTTTTGTCGGGGCTTGAATACTAAGCTCAAGGAACGCCTGAACCTTGTGAAGGCCAATACCTTTAGTGAGCTGGTTAATATGGCCCTAACCCAGGAGGATTGCATCACGGCACACCGTGCCGAAAAGAAACGAAGGATTTCCACTGGACCCGCGAGTGTTCAACCATCGCGGTATCGATTTGTTCGGAATGCACCGCCCAGAGCGCCACAGCGGAATGCTCCACCTGGCGGACTGGTTTTCAGGCCACCTCAGCAACCAGGAGGATACAGACCTCCAATGCCTCCACAGCAGCCGCAACAGTTTGGCCCACAGCCAAATAATCAACTGTTTCAGCAGAGGAGTAGCACCAATCGCTGTTTCAATTGCGGTAGTGCGAACCACTTCATCAAAGATTGTCCTCGGCCCAAGAAGCCTCTCCAAGGGCAGAATTCTAATTAGAAGAACCAGAGCAAGGGCAAGAAGCCAATGATGCAAGTCCGGCAAAGGTGAGTTAACTTCACAACCCTTGCGGAACTTCCGAATGGAGCCTCCATCATGTCGGGTACATTTTCTATTCATCACAAACCAGTTGTTACATTATTCGATTCAGGAGAACCTCATAGTTTCATTAGTAACAACTGTGGTACCCGAATAGGACTTGATCTTTGTCATACCAAGGGGTCATATATAATTTCTACCCCTGGAGGAAAAGTTACTTCCAACCAAATGGTTAAAAGTGTGCCAATTCAGTTAGGTAGCAAATTAATAAAAACTGATTTGGTTCTGCTAAATTTAGAGGGGATGGATGTTATACTTGGAACAAATTGGATGACAGAACATAGAGTACTGCTAGATATCTCTTTCCGAGTTATTAAGATTGATTCACCACATCAAGGAGCCACCACCCTCTACCTGCCTCAGCAAGAGTATATTCACTCTTGTGCCTATGCTATCACAGACATTAAATTAGAAGATATTCCTGTAGTCTGTGAGTATCCCGATGTCTTCCAGACAATTTGCCTGGAATGCTACCAGACAGAGACATCGAGTTCGTTATTGAACTCCAACCTAGCACAGCTCCTATTTCCAAAAGGTCATATTGAATGCCGCCCAATGAATTGGCCGAGCTAAAGACCTGGCTTCAAGATCTTCTTGATAAGGGTTTTATACACCCAAGTGCTTCACCTTGGGGATGTCCCGCCCTATTTGTAAAGAAAATGGACAATAGCTTAAAGCTATGTGTCGATTATCGTCCACTCAATGCGGTCACTATAAAAAATAAGTACCCTCTTCCCCGCATTGACATTTTATTTGACCAACTAGCTGGAGCCAAAATCTTCTCTAAGATTGATCTATGCTCTGGTTATCATCAGATCAAAATCAAGCCTAGTGATATACCAAAAACAGCTTTCTCGACCAGATATGGACTATATGAATATCTGGTTATATCTTTTGGACTCACTAATGCACCGGCATATTTCATGTATCTTATGAATTCAGTCTTTATGCCGGACCTCGATAAATTCGTCGTGGTTTTCATCGAAGATATTCTGATATATTCTAAGACTGAAGAAGATCATGCTTGTGGCAGAACCGCCTGAATTATTCCGGCTCAAGTGCGCTAGTCATCGCTATACAGCCGATACTAACTCAACGCACTTCAAACGAAACAACCCATTGGTCTGTCGGGTCTTCGCCCGATACAACCAGGGTTCAACAGGATCGAAGCTGGTTTATCTCACACGACGGTGAGTATACAATCGCATCGCAACTCACCAACTTTTAATTTACAGAAGCTTAAACTTTATTACAAACTGTTTCAAACTTTAAGTAAACTTATACAATTATTGTTTAAAGTGACAAGCTCAACGGCTTGTCTAGGTTCACAGCGGAAGAAAATAAACATGCGACTACACACGTCGTGAAGGTTGACACCATGCTCAGCCCAAGGCCTGGTGTCACTCAGGGGGGTCACTGCCAGCCGGGGACAGATCCCACTCCACGGACCAGCCATACGGAACAAAAGTTGGCCATGCAGAGCTATCCGTGGGGTTCTCGAAGGTCATACCTGAAAATTTTACTAGCAAGACTGAGTATTCTAATACTCAGCAAGGCTTACCCGAGATTAGAGTATACTTTTCCCATAACTAAAGTCATGAAGGCTTGAAATGATTCTAGGTTTAATTTTCAGCTGAAAAGCAACAAAGAATATGAACTAATTTTTCATATTTTAGCTGTCAGGTTCTAGTTTCATTAATCATTCTAGGTTAGCACCTATACTAGACAACCTATGTAAAGATTAATATCCATCCAGATTATTCCATAATAATTACTGTTCTTACTCTATGTGGCAGAAGGAATAAGCAGTCTCAATTTCCGCGAGAAACGGATGATTCTGAATCGAATTTCATAACCTTGCAAGGCAAACATAACTCACACGCTTGGAACATCCAACGATGGTTCCGAAGCAACCGTTTGCCTTTCATTCCGACTCGTGGAACAGGGCCACCACAAGCGACTGTAGGACCGTACGCACACCAATTGTGCAGGTCTGTAGCGCGACTACATGACCGTACTCCGGTCCCTGCGTGGAACGTACTCCCGCACGTCGGTGCGTGAGAAAAACCAAATTACGAGTGGTGGGAGGTATGTCCACTCCTCGGGCCGATTGGTTACTAGGCTTACCGCTTTACCATATTTCGCGGTATGTGGCTAGTACTTTTAAATGCTTAACCACCACTACCACACATTGCGACCTTATCAACTTTTAACAAAATAGACAGGGTAAACCTCCAGGTCATGATACTGCACATGACCCTGTCCATCATCCTTATAATGATTGCAAAATAGTAAACATGCAGCTCCTATATCACGCGAGTGATAGAAAATCACTCGACTTCTGCCGGTCCTATTAGCTGAGCATCTATGCGATAAGGACTCAGGTACAATACATTGGATTCCTAGGATTTATGCCTCTAGGGTTCATTTCAACACCTAGACTTAATGGAAGATATAATATATAAGTATAAAATTGTAGTAAATTGAAATACTGGGTTATGCAACGGGGCTTGCCTTCTTGAGTGGGGTTGGGGGCAGGAGTGTCAAAGATTTCCGAACTTTGGTTCGGAGCTTCAGTTAGAGCCTCGGCGATGTTTATCGGGTCTTCAGAAAACCCTTGATCTTGTTCCAGGACTAGCTCGTAGTCTTCGTCGTCGAGCGTTGCTGACTCTACATGATATGCAATGATTTAAGTGAGATGGTTCTTAAGTTAAGGATTTCATTTCATGATAAAATTGCAATCCAACAAATTAATTAATATAGACTCATGAAGCAAGGGGGGAATTGGATTCCAAACCACTATTTGCACTTAAGTCATGGAATTACATTGAACTAATTGGACAAGTTTGATTTTTATTTTAAAAGCCATAAAAGTTCTGATCATGGATTTTTGTGGTTAAGTTTATTTTCAATAAATAAGCATATGATGAATTTTTCATAATTTTCTGGAAACAGAAACTAAAATATTTGAATTTGAATTCAAACTTCAAGTTTAAATTCAAATACTGAGTAAACAGAATTATAAATTCTTGAAAATTTAATTATGAACTAATCATCAATATATTAGGTTATAATAAAAAGATCTAGACAAAAGAGCCTTAGGAATATGTTTAAATAAATTTAAACCTTTCTCAATTTGATTTGCAAAAGGTTAAAGGAACTTAATCTACAAAGCTACGTTAAGCCTGAAATTTTTACACTAGCTTACACATGACCTAAGGAAGCTACATACTAAAAATCACAGGAAAATAAGCTAGTATGCAAAAATTATGCATAAGATACCCTTTTACTTTAGGTTTAAAATAAATCAAAAGGTATTTAGTTTCAAGTCAAACTTTATTAACAAAAGTTATAGATTTATATTTCTAGATTCTAACGAAACTGGTTTGGTAATTTTTAGATTTTTCTACACATTCCTATGAATTTTACAAGTTGACAGCTAACACTAGCTAGGGGTCTTGCAAAGAGTATTTCCAGATGTGCCCTTGACAGCTCACGACCGTGGCCGACGCGTCGGTCTGACGTGTTCTTGCCGGTGGCGAGGGTTTGGCCAGGGAGGGATAGGTGCTACATGGCCTACAGGAGCTACTGGTCACGATGGTGGGTGATGTGCTCGAGGGGCAGCGGCGGAGCATGGCCGGTGACGATGGATGGCGGCGGCCGTGACGGCGCACACATGTTCCCGATGAGGGGCCGGTGAACATGGACCACTAGGGCACGCATGAGTTTCGCGGGAGTGCGGGGATGCTTTTTCCCGTACTCAATTTGGTCGGAGACGGGGCAGAAGGGGGTGATCGACGGTGAGGCGGCTCGGGTTCTCACCGGCGGCGATGGCGGCACGGTGTTCCGTAGGCTAGGGTGTCGGAGGATGGTGGGAAAGTAGTCGAGGAGCTCCTACAGGTTGGTGTGGTGCTGCTGGTGCCCTTGGCTGGGGTGGAGAGGCTCTGCGACGGCAGGGTGACGGCGAGGCCGAGCGGGCGGCGGAACTGGAGCTCGTCGGCGTTGTGGTCCGACTATTCCAGTGGAAGAAATTGAAATTGGTTGGCTCGGTGAGCTTTGGTGGGTCACGAGGGTGCTGTTCGTGCTTGGGATCGGGGATGGGGAGCAGCAGTGGTGGATGACGACGGTGGCCAGGGATGGCGGCGGGACTCCGGTGAGGGGCTGAGCTCGGGAGAAGAGGATGTCGTGGACTAGAGGTGCTCGGATGGGTAAACAAGATCACAGAGCAACAGCTGAGTGGGTCTTAAGGCCAGGAGAGGCATTGTGTGCGTGAGCAGGAGCTGGCGACGCTGACGGCACGCGTGGCGGCCCGGGCGGTGGCGGCGCGACGTGGGAGAAGCAGGGGCGGCCAGCGCGAGGCCGGGAAGGCGGCGGGCAGGGCGGGGAGGGCACGTGGCTCGGTGCAGTGCGGCGCGGAGGCGGCGGGGGCGCTGCACATGGCCGGCCAGAGCGGCGGCGGTGCATCGGGCAGAGAACAGAGGAGGAAGAGGAAGGTAGACGAAGGGGGACTAAAATGTAAATTCCCAAAAACATAAGGACTCCACTGTAATGTCCAAGTAACTTTCAAACCAGAGCTCCAATAAGGATGGGCCCAAAAGCAAAAGTGTAGGGTTTATCAAAATCTGCAACTTTGCTTTAAGGTTCATTTGCAGAATAGCTAATGATTTGAAAGTAATATAAAACTTAGCAAAGTTTCTAAACTTTATATAAATCCTATTTAAAAACTACACTACATTTACATCCTATGTGTAGTTTCACCTATATTTGCGATTTAAACATAAGTTTTTGACTTTTGCCAAAACAACCTTTATGTATTTGGATTCCACTTCCCACTCTCACTCATTTAACACTAAAGGACCTTTATTAATTTATATCTATATAAATACTCTTTTTCCATATCCTTTAAATTTTTAAACACACTTTCACCATATTTTGCACACAACTTCATACTAAAATCTAGGGTGTAACATTACTAAGTACCTTAGTATCACAGCCTTCCCCCCTAAAAAAAATCTCGTCCCGAGATTCCGGAACAAGATGGAATTGGACGATCAAGTTTAGAGGTTGGCTTGAAGGAAGTCTGGGAAATTGTGTTGAAGATAAGATTCGGTTTCCCATGTGGCTTCTTCTTCCGTGTGATGGTTCCACCGAATCTTGAACATCCTGATGGTTTCTCTTCTAGTGCTTCTTTCTTTGGTGTCTAATACTCTAATTGGATGTTCTGTATAGGTTAGATCAGGTTCGATTTTGATGGTTTGGGAATCGATGACCTCAGTAGGAACTTTGACACACTTCCTAAGTTGAGATATATGGAAGATGTCATGGATGGCCGCTAGTTGAAGAGGAAGTTGAAGATGATAAGCTACAAGTCCACAGATTTCAAGGATTTCAAAGGGTCTGATGTACCGAGGAGCAAGCTTCCCTTTTACGCCGAACCTTTGAACACCTCGGGTAGGAGATACTCGGAGATATACGAAGTCTCCGACTTGACACTGTAATGGTCTTCTTCATATGTTAGCGTAGCTTTTCTTTCGAGATTGGGCTGCCTTTAGATCTTTCTGAATAGTCTTCACCTTATCCTCTGCTTCAGTGACCAGGTCGGGTCCAAAGATCTTACGTTCGCCGGTTTGTGACCAACTTAAGGGAGTTTGGCATCAGCGACCGTACAATGCTTCAATGGAGCCATCTTAAGACTTGTTTGATAGCTGTTGTTGTAAGAGAATTCTACCAATGATAAGCATTTGTCCCAGTTCTTGTCATATTGAAGGACACAGGATCTAAGCATATCTTCCAAAATATGATTTACCCTTTCGGTCTATCCATCTGTCTGAGGATGATACGTGGAGCTTCGGATTAGTTTAGTTCCAAGAGCATGTTGAAGTTGCTCCCAGAACCGAGCGATGAATTGTGCTCCATGATCAGAAATTATTATCTTCGGTACTCCATGAAGACGAACGATTTGATCCAAATAGATCTCAGCATACTTTTTGGCATTATACGTAGTATGCACGGGAAGAAAATGTGCAGTTTTACTCAATCGATCAACGATTACCCAAATGGAGTCATGTCTTAGAGAAGTGTTGGGTAAGCCAATAATAAAGTCCATACTGATATCCTCCCACTTCCAAGAGGGAATAGATAGAGGTTGAAGAATACCAGCAGTTTTTAGATGACTGGCTTTGACTCTTTGGCAGATATTACATTCTGAGACATACTTGGCAATTTCTCATTTCATACGAGTCCACCAGAAGTTCTGTTTCAGATCCTGGTACATCTTGGTACTGCCAGGGTGCATAGAGAATTTGGATAGGTGGGCCTCGTCCAATATCTGTTTACGGAGCTTATGGTCCTTAGGTCCAACGATCCGTTCATTGAACCATAAAACTCCCTCAGGATCTATTCGAAAGCATTTATACTTTCCTTCTCCTTGTGTTATCTTCTGTTTGATAATTCTGACTCCTTTATTGCGCTGTTGTGCTAGAACAATGTTATCCCTAAGCGTGACTTCAATTGAGAGGTGGCTCAAGTCACCTTGGGGAATAATTTCTAGATTAAGCTTTCTCATTTCCCAACAAAGAGTCTTGTTGAAAGCTTCTACAAATAAGCAAGAACAATGTGCCTTGCGACTAAGTGCATCCGCAACGACGTTGGCCTTGCCTGGATGGTAGTGTACTTCCAAATCATAGTCTTTGATAAGCTCTAGCCAGCATCTTTGCATCATATTCAGATTTGCTTGCGTGAAGATGTACTTGAGGCTTTTGTGGTCAGTATAGATATGGCACTTCGTACCCATCAGATAATGTCTCCAGATCTTAAGTGCATGGATGACAGCTGCGAGTTCAAGGTCATGGGTGGGGTAGTTCTGTTCATGAGTCCTGAGTGCTCGTGATGCATATGCAATTACTCGGTTGTCTTGCATAAGCACACAACCAAGTCCGGTTCCTGAAGCATCAATATAGATGTCGAAAGGTTTTGACACATCTAGTTGAGCTAAGACTGGGGCGGTCGTAAGATGGTCTCTGAGAGTGTGGAATGCATCTTCGCATTTTTGATCCCAGGAGAATTTAACACCTTTCTTTAGTAGCTCGGTCATAGGTTTGGCTATTCTGGAGAAGTCAGGAATGAAACGATGATAATAGCCAGCTAGACCAAGAAAACTACGGATCTGATGGACTGACGTTGGAGGTTTCCAATCCATCACTTCTTGTACTTTATTGGGGTCAACGGATATACCGTTACCGGAGATAGTATGGCCCAGAAACTTCACTGTGTTTAACCAGAACTCGCATTTGGAGAATTTGGCATATAAGTGGTGGTCTCTTAATCGCTGAAGAATAACATGAAGATGTTTTGCTTGATCTTCTGGATTTTTAGAGTAGATCAGAATGTCATCGATGAAGACCACAACAAATTTGTCGAGTTCTTGCATGAAGACAGAATTCATGAGATACATGAAATATGCTGGAGCATTGGTAAGACCAAATGACATGACCAGATATTCGTAGAGTCCATATCTGGTAGAAAAGGTTGTTTTTGGGACGTCACTCGGCCTGATCTTGATTTGATGATAACCGGAACGAAGATCAATCTTAGAAAATACCTTGGCTCCGGCTAACTGATCAAAGAGAATGTCAATGCGGGGCAGAGGGTATTTGTTTTTGATGGTTACTGCATTGAGGGGACGATAGTCTACACATAGCATTAAGCTATTGTCTTTCTTCTTTACGAATAGAGCTGGACAACACCATGATGAAGTACTTGGACGAATGTAACCCTTATCAAGGAGATCCTGGAGTTGGATTTTTAACTCGGCTAACTCGTTAGGAGGCATACGATAAGCACTCTTAGAAATGGGGGCTGTGCCGGGTTGAATGTAACATTCCATGTTAGCACTTAGAAAGTTTGTTTAACAAAAATGGTGAACTTCAAAAACTTTTGCGAATTATCTTGGTTTGGAGGGATTGATGAATTTTATTTGATTGGATTTTTGAATTGCTTGATTCAATTGTGTGGGATTTGAATTTGAAAGAGCTATTCAAATTCAAATCCAAAACCTAACCCCTAAAACCCCTTATGGACCACCAGCCCAAGCCAGCCGCGCAGCCCACAGGCCATCGCAGCCCAAGCCCAGCTGACCTCTTTCCCTTTCCCCCTTCCTTCCCAGCATGACACCGGCCCAGCCCACCGTCGCGAAGCGTCGCGACCTTTCAGCTTCCCTCCGCCCGGGGGCAGCTGACGAGCGGGCCCCGCCCGTCAGCTTTCCTCTACCTCCGCTCGCCCGCGACCCCGGTCTCCGCTCGCTCCTCTCCGCCGCGTCGCCCGCTCCGCGACAGGGAGCTCCAACCGCCGCGCCTCCCTTTTTCTCTTTTCTTCCCCGCCGCGGCCCCGCTCCCTCGCGTCATCCGCCAGCCCCGTGCGCCACCCCGCTCTGCGACAACCGGCGTAACCGCACAGCGCGCTCCCTTTTCCCTTGTACCCCGACCGCCCGTGCCGCGAGCCCTAACCCTAGCCGCGCTAGCTCCGACGCCGCGATGCCGCCACGCGTCCTGGCCCGGACGCCAAAAAGCCCCAGCCGCAGCCGCTCCCGAACCTTAGGACCGCCCCATAAGAACCCCACGGTCGCCGCCCGAAGCCCTAACCACCCACGCCCCTTTTCCCTTTCCGCCGTCGCCGCACCAAAGAGAGGGAGAGAAGGAGGAGGAGGAGCAGTGCAAGAGGAGGAGGACCAGGAGCCGAGCGAGGAGGATGACGCCGCCGCCGCCACCGGAGCTTCACCAGGCCGGCGCCCCGTACGACGACTTCGACGCCGCCGCTCATCCTGCACGGCCCGGACCCGCCTGCACCAGCCCACCACCACGCCAAGTGACCCGCCAGCGAGCCCTCGGTGAGCTCTACCGCCGCCGTTCCCTTTCCTTCCCCTCTGCTGCCGGCGAGGCCGAGGAGCCTTCTGTAGCAAACCCTAGGGACCCCCTTCCCTTCCGGCCGCCGTGCCATCTTTTCGTGCAGGAGCCCGACGCACCGCCGTCTCCCCCGCTACCGCCGTCGCCTCACCGCCGCCGCGTCGTGCCGCGGGCCCGGGATGCCGGTGCCCCGCGCACGGCACGGCCATGCCGCGGCCCTAGGATGCCAGGACCCGCGCGCGTGCGTGCACGCCAGCGCCGCGAGGCCAAGCCGTTTCCCCGCCTCGCCGCATCTCTGCTAGACCAATCCAAGCCCGAACACGCCCAGCCTCGCCATGCCTGCGCCACGGCCTCGCCGTGCGCGTCCACCCCGCGACGCGGCCGCGACGTCGCGTTCGCGTCGCGGCCAAGCCTTTTGTGACAGTTCGTGTGTTTGTAATGCTAGGCATGTATTTTGTTAGTGTGAAATATGTGTTTGTTTGTATAAAGCTTATGTGTGTTTATGTGAAGCTTTTGAAAATTTAAAGTGCAAATAAAAAGGGTATTTTTGTAATTACAGAAAAACCTAGGGTTGTTTTTGCAAAATATGTTTGGACGGGAAGTAATTTCGAAATAAGTGAAAGGTGGTTTTGTAAACATTTTTTTTTCTTATTTTATGTCTTGTAAAAATAAATATTATTTATCCAAAAGTTTCATTTAAAATGTGTATGTTGAAATGGGTAAAAATTTTGGGTAAAATGGTAAAAATTAAGGATGTTTATATAATTTTATAAAAATACAAGTCCTTTTATGCAAATATTTGATTTACAAAAGTAACTTTCAAAATTACTCAGGGCTAAAGTGTAAAAGTGCAAGTCATCATGACGAGTCTATCCCGTCATTATGACGTGTCATAAATTCTTGCATTTAGGTCCTGAATATTTTAAAATTACACTCTTAGGACAAAAGTAATTCAAATCCAACTTTTGCTCAAAATTTCACGTGCAAAGATGCGAGTTTTGAGTTTTTGAATTTGAGCCCTAAAGCAATGTTGTAGAGCTTGAAAAACTCTCCAACTTTCGTTTTGGTCATTTCTTCATTAGGGTTTTAAATCAACGGAAAATTTTGTTTTATACATAGGCCCTTGCCGTTTTCTATAATCGCGCACAAGTCCTTGGAAGAGTCCTACTTCTCCTTCTCAGGTATCCTTTCCTGGTGCCCCTCTTTTTCTATCCACCGGCGGCAGCCTGCTCCTTATCCTTTTGTCTTCCCCTCTCTCTCTCTCCTCCTCCACTGGTTCGGCACAGGGGCGGCGGCAGGCGAGCGGCGGCCCAAGCGCGGCGGCTGCGGGCGAGCCAGCGCGGGGCACTGCGCGGCCGGCGGCGCGGCTCGGCGCAGACGCGCGCGAGCGCGCGCGGCTCAGGCGGCCGGCCACGGGAGGAGCGGCGGCTCGGCTGGGCGCTGCGCGTGCGCGAGAGCCAGCGGCCGGGCGAGCTGATGCAGGCGCGCGGAGCGGCGGGGTCCGAGCGGCAGGTCGGGCGCGTGCGGCTCGGCCAGGTCCGAGCGGCGGCAGGCGGTGCGCGCGCGCGGGCATCGCGGGAGGCGGCGCGGCCCCGGCAGTGGCGCAAGCGGGGGGCCCGAGAGGCAGGCGGCGCTGGGTGCTAGCGCGTGAGCTGGGCGGAGCACAGGAGTGGCAGAGGCTCGGATGGCTGTGGCGGGCGCCGGGCGAGTGGGCGCGGAGGCACAGGAGCCAGGGTGAATCCAGGAGCGGCGCCTGGTGCGGCTTGGCCGGCACAGGGCTGGGCAGCGCGGCCCTAGGCGGCAGGAACATGGGCGCGCGGCTCGGGAGGCATGAAGCAGACGCGCGTACGGAAGCAAGCTGGCGTGGCGGCTCGTGCGCAGAGCAAGCGACGTGAACGGGCGCCGAGCTGGCGGCGTGAGCAGGCACTGGAACGGAGAGCGCGGGAGGAGTTGCGGCACGCGGGCGGCGCAGGACGCGGCAGTGAAGGGCTTCTGCGCGAATCGGTGCGGGCACCCGGGGTCAAACGATGGTGACGTCCTGGGTTTACTCCCCCGCGACCTCCTGTGCAAACGAGCAACTACGGCACGCACGCAATTCGGGCGTGCGCGGAAGTGACGTGGCAGGACCAGAGTAAGCGCGGATCCGGCAACCGAAGAAGGAGAAGGAGTAACTGTGCAGGGCAACGACGTGCCGAGCGACGACGTGCAGGATGGCGGCGTGCAACGCGTGACGGTGTTCTCGTTGGGTGAGCTCAGGCCGCGACCGAGTTGGGTGCAAGAGGGTCGCGCGTGATGGACACTGGAGGCCGTCGAGGAGAAGGCAACGGGCGAAGTCCGGCGGCACTGCGGACTACTCGTGGAGAGTTTGGAGGTGGCTAGGTGCGAGTAGACCTCGATCCTAGCGGAGGCGGAGAAACGGTTATGGCACGGCAAGTCGGAAGAAGAAATTGTGGAGCGAAGGCGGCAGTCGGACGGGACAAGCTCAGAGGAATTTCGAAGCAACCAAGCACGGCAGTCCTGCAGGGAGCTCCACAAGTGTGCCGGCCGTGTTTCTATGACACACGCGCGTGAGCAGAAGAGGTTCAACCCGTGAGCCGGAAAACCCTAAGGTTCGCGGAAGAGATGGTATAGCGAACCAATCTGGCTCCGTCGTTTCGTCCAGGGATCCATGACATCCAGCAGCTCCTATTCCTCGTCGATCGCCGAGCAAGACCGCAAATCACCGCGGGGATTACCTCTTCGGCCATTCTCTACCCACTGCAATCCCCGGCAAACTTCTTCGTCATCCATGGAGTCTCGTCATCGTCGAGTTTTTTTCTCTTCGCCGATCCTATCGCCACGGGACTTCACTTTCCGTCCGTTCTTTTCCATAACCCAAGGTTTGCCCTAATTCTCTGAATCTTCTTAATGCCGGCGATTCCTTTGCCGGAATGTCGTCGTTATCCTTCTGTTATTTGTTTTCCCGGACTAGGGACTTGATTGCTATGTTTTAAAAGTTCTAGGATGTTCTTTGTAAAATTTCCAAAGCTTGCTATGTTTCAAATCGATAAACTTCTACATTTTATAGATTTTCATAGGAAGTTCATAAAAATGTAAAATCAATTTCGTTTGAAACCCTAAGTCAAACCTATAAGTTTTATGTTGTGATCTTGAGTGAAAATCTTTGATGTGTGGTTTAGGTCAAATGTTAGAGAATGAATGTTTTGTTGTGCTTTATATGGTATGCTTGTGTTATAACTGAAAAGTAAGTCATAGAATATAGATCTTAAATAGAAATATGTGATGTTTCGTTAAACCTTTCATATGAGTGCTCGTATCCTTACCATCAAGACTTTGTCCCCGTCTCGATTGCTGTTTCTTTAGGTTCCTTGTTGTATAAGGATCCCCGTTAGTTCTTGTGTGTCTGCTGCTTAGCCAAAACATCTCGACAGCTATGTTTCAGTATTAGGTTATCTACCCAGCCACTTAGCATCCATTTTCGCTAAGTCTATGATGTTTCCATATAACAGCTGTCAGTCGATACTTCTACCATCGGCTGGTTAGCTAATACGGTTGTTACCTTTCTAGTATCGACTATTGCCGATACAACTCTGTTGTTCTATCCTGCATCGACTACACCTAGTCGATGTATCAAAGGTGCACATGCAATCTTAGGATTCTTGCCATCGGCCGATCCAAGCCGATTTTGGTTGCTTTTCCATAATCGGTCAAGCACGGCCGATCAATCCTTAGTTTTTCCCATCCTTAACCACACACTTCTATCAGTCGATTTATCGACTGAGAGGTCGGCCTTATACTTATCGATCATGTACCCTTAACCACACTCCAATCGGCTATACGTCACTCAATTGTTGTGTTGACGTAATTGAGTCGATACAACCACACTTAGTTACCTAGAATAAGACTTAAGCACATCTCAGTTAAAACACAACTGCTTTAGGAATCACCCCTCTGCTGAAGTACTCAATACTTTCATCGATCGTCTAGGAACCCGATGCACTCGTCAATCAGTTAAACCCTCATTGTTTCCAATCAGCTCTGTTGTAACCCTCAACATGTAGCTGATTCTGATTAGTTGTCTCCCTAAAGCTTCACCTAAGTTTAATTTCAGATCTCTTTTGATTGTTATGTGAGTAGCTTGTTAAATGAGTGTTGAATTGCAACTTTACTGTGAAATAAAATGGTTTTGTGTGCACGTTTGAATGAAATGTTGCATTACATGTAGATACGATTACTTCGGCAACGGTAACTACGAGATCTCCCAGAAGTCTACGGCGGATATTCTTGAAGACCAAATGAACGTCACCAAAGGATTAACTGAAGCCCCGAACCAAAGTTCGGAAGATATTGACATTTCTGACTTCAGTCCCACCAGTAAAGGCAAGCCCCGGACATAACCCACTATTTTAATTACACTACACTTATATCTATTTACGTATTCTATGCATTAAGTTCTTAGAAATTGCTTGAAACCCTAGTTGCATTCTCCTAGGAACCAATGTGATGAATACTAGTACTTGAGTCCGACTAGCTGCAATGCTAATAGGGCCGGTAGAAGTCGGGTGATTTCCTGTCACTCGCGCGATATAGGAGTTGTAATGATTACATTCCTGCTATCACTATAAGGATGATGGACGGGAGTTTTGTGAGGTATCATGGTCGAGATGATACCCCGTCTGTGTTGATGAATCTGATAAGGTCGCAGTGTGTGGAAGTGCGGGTTAAGTATTTGAAAGTACTAGCCACATGCCGTGAGTTATGGGTAAGCGGTAAGCCTAGTAGCCAATCGGCCCGAGGAGTGGACATACCTCCCACCACATGTATTTGGTTCTTTTGGTTACTTGGTTCGACTGGGGAAATACGTGTTGCAAGGGCAACCAGGAATACGGGTTTTGTAGTCGCGCTACAGACGTATGTCCTGCACACATTGGGTGTGCGTATGTTCCTGCAGTCGCTTGTGGTGGCTCTGATCCACGAATCGGAATGAAAGGCAAACGGTTGCTTCGGAATGACCCTGTGGTGTTCCAAGCGTGTGTGTTAGGTTTACCTTGCAAGGTTAAATTCGATTCGAATCGTCCGCCTCTCACGATGAAATGAGACTGCTTATCCCCTTTTCCACATAGAGTAACAAGAGCAATATTATGGTTATCAAAGATGATGCTTGACCAAAGATTATACCATGCTTGCTTAGATATAGGTGCTTACTTAGAATGGATAATTAACTAGAATCTGAAAGCTAAAACTTGAAATTAAGGATCTACTCTTTGTTGCTTTTCAGCTGAAACTAAACCCAGAACCATTATAAGCTCTCATAAGTCTAGTTATGGGCTAAGTATACCCAATCCCGGGTAAGCCTTGCTGAGTATTAGTATACTCAGCCTTGCTAGTTAAATGTTTTGCAGGTGATGTCTTGAAGACCCTACTCTTCCCTTGCCTTGGCCCTATGCTCTCCCAGAAGGTTGGTCCGAGGAATGGGATCCGTCCCCGACCAATACTGATGATCTCAAGTGATGTCGTGTCTGGGCTTAGCATGACATCCACCTTGACGACGTGTTGTAATTCTTCGCGTATGTTTTCCGCTGCTTTTAACCCTAGTTTTACAGTTTGTAATCTTTTCTCTAAATGTGAAACTTCATACTTCTTTTCGGAAACTCTTGTAATGTAATTCTCTAGGATGTAAAATATGATGGTGATTGTATCTCTGGACTCACCTTCGTGTGAGGTAACCTTATTTGATCCTGTGTATCGGTGGTTTATCGGGACGTTACCCGACAGGCCAAGGGATTATACCGTTTGAAGCACGTTGGAGCCCTCTGTAGTGGACTCGCGTACTTGAGCCGGTATAATTCAGGTTGGTTCTGCCACAGCTGGTATCAGAGCTATAAGGTTACCCTGGAGATACATTTTACCTTAAAAATGATTTCGGTATAAAAATTTGACCAACAAAGTATTTGGCAAAACTACGTTGGATTCGTTAAGGATTGTACTTAGTACGTAAAGCCCTAGGGTAATGTTTATGAGGGAAATAGAGGTGGCTATATATATATATATAACCCTAACTACCAGCATTACTTTTCTGTCAAAACTTAAATTCATGCACAACCCAACTTTACTTTCTGTAACGACATCTTCGACGGTGAGGTAAGAAGGTAAGGATCCTCAGCCAACTGAGGGAGCTTGGCCTTCCCGTCGGTGATGCGAACCGAACGCTGTTTCTCAAGCAGTGGCCTACTTGAGATGCTGCCAATATACCAACTTCGGTTGACTATATTGGGAGTATATAGTTAGGTATGGGGTATGAACAGCGACACCCCGCATTTTGCGGTATTCCCCGTGAATACGTTGTTTCGACGACGTATGTTAACGTTGTCTGTACGGCGGTAATTGTACAGATGCTGTTTCTATAGTGAACAGTAATGATCGGGGACGCTTTCATGACATGCTGGCATGAAAGGTTCAGTATATACATACTGTGTTTTCTGCAGGTACACTAACCCCGTTACGTAAGTTGAAACGTAAGAACGAATAGTATATATATAGGGAGAGACGTATTTATATGATGCCACCGTAACTAATCACGTAAGACCAAGATTACTTGGCAGTTATTTTTGGTTGTGAGGACGTGTACAACGTGCATGCATCCTGACATTTTGGATTGATTGGATTGCCTTGTTTGTTACATTGATATACTGATATATGTGCTTGTATCTGAATGCCTGTTTTGACTTTGTGTTGTGGGAGCCAATGTAATCTGATAGGCTATCCTAGAGCTGGGAAAGTCTTTAGTGAATCAAATCAGTTGGGTCATGTTTGGACCTTATCGCCGATCTTAGCTTGACAGCTAAACCAAACCCTTGATCTTGTCTTGAATCTGTTTCGGCAGAAGCACTGAACTTTTTCTTTGATGGTAAGGTTTCAGCAAACCCATGAATCCATCCTTCAGTGCTTCGTCTATCCTTTCATGATGTTGTACCTATTATTGTTGGCTATTCTGGTTACAACATCTGAAGGTTGCACCTTCCATTTTTGCTCAGATGATTTTAGATAAATTAAAAAAAAAAGATGTATACAATAATTACTTTTGGATACAAATTTTCCGGCAAAAGTTATGCATCATAACATATATCATCTTTGGTCAGTGCATGATGTTGCATCGTCATCAAAGATCCGTAGACTGACTAACGGGTATGCCTCTAGTATAACTTTAGGTTGTCTTCGGCTTCCTAAGTCTATCTTGTTGCTGTTGGCACTACAGGGTTGCTATTCCTCTTTTGTGGTGGTGTTTAATCACATGACCATGATGCCGTGTCGGAACCTAAGGCCTCATGTGCACTGCAGTCACATGATTGAGCCATTAGGAGCGCACTGGTGACTAGGTCTATGTGACGTAACCCCACTGCAATCTCTTCTTATGCAACCTTACTAGTGTCCTAACTGTTGATCCTCGTTTAAGGATATAAAGCTACCCAGGTGTTAGTTATGAGAGAACGGTTGCAGAGTATGAGTCATATGCATCATCAACTCATGAGGGTATACATCATATTTCATGCATTTCATACATGCATACATTGCAAGTATCATCATCCTTGCATCATGGTGTATGCATCATTTGGTCAGCATCATGGTAATGCATTGTGTCATATGCACCATTTCGATTATGCATAGAATCCTCCATCCTCATGTTGCATCATCATCATAATCATATATCTCAACAATGCATCACATCCATGGTTATATATCGAGCATTGCACTCGGAGTAGAGCATTTTGTCATTATTCTTTGATTGCATCGGCCTAAATAGGCATGTTTTGCAATAACATCATCTAAAATTATTCAGGTAGCAAACTCTGAGCAAGAATATCTCAAACATCACTTTGTCAATCCCTTATACTATCCTTACTTGTTATCCATGAGTTTTGTGATGAATGTCACCGACATTTGTCGTCCTCATGTACAATCTTTTATCTTGTCAAACTCACCTATGTACAATCTCTTCTTACTTTCGTTATACTCATCTCGCCATGCTCTCGTCATCAACCTCAATCTTCTCTAGTGCGATAGCTTCTTACCATATTTACTGGGTGATTTGCTTCTCTTCCCTTCAGAGCCTTACGTCCGAATCTCGGGACGAGATTCTTTTTAGGGGGGAGGGCTGTGACAGTTCGTGTGTTTGTAATGCTAGGCATGTATTTTGTTAGTGTGAAATATGTGTTTGTTTGTATAAAGCTTATGTGTGTTTATGTGAAGCTTTTGAAAATTTAAAGTGCAAATAAAAAGGGTATTTTTGTAATTACAGAAAAACCTAGGGTTGTTTTTGCAAAATGTGTTTGGACGGGAAGTAATTTCGAAATAAGTGAAAGGTGGTTTTGTAAACATTTTTTTTTTCTTATTTTATGTCTTGTAAAAATAAATATTATTTATCCAAAAGTTTCATTTAAAATGTGTATGTTGAAATGGGTAAAAATTTTGGGTAAAATGGTAAAAATTAAGGATGTTTATATAATTTTATAAAAATACAAGTCCTTTTATGCAAATATTTGATTTACAAAAGTAACTTTCAAAATTACTCAGGGCTAAAGTGTAAAAGTGCAAGTCATCATGACGAGTCTATCCCGTCATTATGACGTGTCATAAATTCTTGCATTTAGGTCCTGAATATTTTAAAATTACACTCTTAGGACAAAAGTAATTCAAATCCAACTTTTGCTCAAAATTTCACGTGCAAAGATGCGAGTTTTGAGTTTTTGAATTTGAGCCCTAAAGCAATGTTGTAGAGCTTGAAAAACTCTCCAACTTTCGTTTTGGTCATTTCTTCATTAGGGTTTTAAATCAACGGAAAATTTTGTTTTATACATAGGCCCTTGCCGTTTTCTATAATCGCGCACAAGTCCTTGGAAGAGTCCTACTTCTCCTTCTCAGGTATCCTTTCCTGGTGCCCCTCTTTTTCTATCCACCGGCGGCAGCCTGCTCCTTATCCTTTTGTCTTCCCCTCTCTCTCTCTCCTCCTCCACTGGTTCGGCACAGGGGCGGCGGCAGGCGAGCGGCGGCCCAAGCGCGGCGGCTGCGGGCGAGCCAGCGCGGGGCACTGCGCGGCCGGCGGCGCGGCTCGGCGCAGACGCGCGCGAGCGCGCGCGGCTCAGGCGGCCGGCCACGGGAGGAGCGGCGGCTCGGCTGGGCGCTGCGCGTGCGCGAGAGCCAGCGGCCGGGCGAGCTGATGCAGGCGCGCGGAGCGGCGGGGTCCGAGCGGCAGGTCGGGCGCGTGCGGCTCGGCCAGGTCCGAGCGGCGGCAGGCGGTGCGCGCGCGCGGGCATCGCGGGAGGCGGCGCGGCCCCGGCAGTGGCGCAAGCGGGGGGCCCGAGAGGCAGGCGGCGCTGGGTGCTAGCGCGTGAGCTGGGCGGAGCACAGGAGTGGCAGAGGCTCGGATGGCTGTGGCGGGCGCCGGGCGAGTGGGCGCGGAGGCACAGGAGCCAGGGTGAATCCAGGAGCGGCGCCTGGTGCGGCTTGGCCGGCACAGGGCTGGGCAGCGCGGCCCTAGGCGGCAGGAACATGGGCGCGCGGCTCGGGAGGCATGAAGCAGACGCGCGTACGGAAGCAAGCTGGCGTGGCGGCTCGTGCGCAGAGCAAGCGACGTGAACGGGCGCCGAGCTGGCGGCGTGAGCAGGCACTGGAACGGAGAGCGCGGGAGGAGTTGCGGCACGCGGGCGGCGCAGGACGCGGCAGTGAAGGGCTTCTGCGCGAATCGGTGCGGGCACCCGGGGTCAAACGATGGTGACGTCCTGGGTTTACTCCCCCGCGACCTCCTGTGCAAACGAGCAACTACGGCACGCACGCAATTCGGGCGTGCGCGGAAGTGACGTGGCAGGACCAGAGTAAGCGCGGATCCGGCAACCGAAGAAGGAGAAGGAGTAACTGTGCAGGGCAACGACGTGCCGAGCGACGACGTGCAGGATGGCGGCGTGCAACGCGTGACGGTGTTCTCGTTGGGTGAGCTCAGGCCGCGACCGAGTTGGGTGCAAGAGGGTCGCGCGTGATGGACACTGGAGGCCGTCGAGGAGAAGGCAACGGGCGAAGTCCGGCGGCACTGCGGACTACTCGTGGAGAGTTTGGAGGTGGCTAGGTGCGAGTAGACCTCGATCCTAGCGGAGGCGGAGAAACGGTTATGGCACGGCAAGTCGGAAGAAGAAATTGTGGAGCGAAGGCGGCAGTCGGACGGGACAAGCTCAGAGGAATTTCGAAGCAACCAAGCACGGCAGTCCTGCAGGGAGCTCCACAAGTGTGCCGGCCGTGTTTCTATGACACACGCGCGTGAGCAGAAGAGGTTCAACCCGTGAGCCGGAAAACCCTAAGGTTCGCGGAAGAGATGGTATAGCGAACCAATCTGGCTCCGTCGTTTCGTCCAGGGATCCATGACATCCAGCAGCTCCTATTCCTCGTCGATCGCCGAGCAAGACCGCAAATCACCGCGGGGATTACCTCTTCGGCCATTCTCTACCCACTGCAATCCCCGGCAAACTTCTTCGTCATCCATGGAGTCTCGTCATCGTCGAGTTTTTTTCTCTTCGCCGATCCTATCGCCACGGGACTTCACTTTCCGTCCGTTCTTTTCCATAACCCAAGGTTTGCCCTAATTCTCTGAATCTTCTTAATGCCGGCGATTCCTTTGCCGGAATGTCGTCGTTATCCTTCTGTTATTTGTTTTCCCGGACTAGGGACTTGATTGCTATGTTTTAAAAGTTCTAGGATGTTCTTTGTAAAATTTCCAAAGCTTGCTATGTTTCAAATCGATAAACTTCTACATTTTATAGATTTTCATAGGAAGTTCATAAAAATGTAAAATCAGTTTCGTTTGAAACCCTAAGTCAAACCTATAAGTTTTATGTTGTGATCTTGAGTGAAAATCTTTGATGTGTGGTTTAGGTCAAATGTTAGAGAATGAATGTTTTGTTGTGCTTTATATGGTATGCTTGTGTTATAACTGAAAAGTAAGTCATAGAATATAGATCTTAAATAGAAATATGTGATGTTTCGTTAAACCTTTCATATGAGTGCTCGTATCCTTACCATCAAGACTTTGTCCCCGTCTCGATTGCTGTTTCTTTAGGTTCCTTGTTGTATAAGGATCCCCGTTAGTTCTTGTGTGTCTGCTGCTTAGCCAAAACATCTCGACAGCTATGTTTCAGTATTAGGTTATCTACCCAGCCACTTAGCATCCATTTTCGCTAAGTCTATGATGTTTCCATATAACAGCTGTCAGTCGATACTTCTACCATCGGCTGGTTAGCTAATACGGTTGTTACCTTTCTAGTATCGACTATTGCCGATACAACTCTGTTGTTCTATCCTGCATCGACTACACCTAGTCGATGTATCAAAGGTGCACATGCAATCTTAGGATTCTTGCCATCGGCCGATCCAAGCCGATTTTGGTTGCTTTTCCATAATCGGTCAAGCACGGCCGATCAATCCTTAGTTTTTCCCATCCTTAACCACACACTTCTATCAGTCGATTTATCGACTGAGAGGTCGGCCTTATACTTATCGATCATGTACCCTTAACCACACTCCAATCGGCTATACGTCACTCAATTGTTGTGTTGACGTAATTGAGTCGATACAACCACACTTAGTTACCTAGAATAAGACTTAAGCACATCTCAGTTAAAACACAACTGCTTTAGGAATCACCCCTCTGCTGAAGTACTCAATACTTTCATCGATCGTCTAGGAACCCGATGCACTCGTCAATCAGTTAAACCCTCATTGTTTCCAATCAGCTCTGTTGTAACCCTCAACATGTAGCTGATTCTGATTAGTTGTCTCCCTAAAGCTTCACCTAAGTTTAATTTCAGATCTCTTTTGATTGTTATGTGAGTAGCTTGTTAAATGAGTGTTGAATTGCAACTTTACTGTGAAATAAAATGGTTTTGTGTGCACGTTTGAATGAAATGTTGCATTACATGTAGATACGATTACTTCGGCAACGGTAACTACGAGATCTCCCAGAAGTCTACGGCGGATATTCTTGAAGACCAAATGAACGTCACCAAAGGATTAACTGAAGCCCCGAACCAAAGTTCGGAAGATATTGACATTTCTGACTTCAGTCCCACCAGTAAAGGCAAGCCCCGGACATAACCCACTATTTTAATTACACTACACTTATATCTATTTACGTATTCTATGCATTAAGTTCTTAGAAATTGCTTGAAACCCTAGTTGCATTCTCCTAGGAACCAATGTGATGAATACTAGTACTTGAGTCCGACTAGCTGCAATGCTAATAGGGCCGGTAGAAGTCGGGTGATTTCCTGTCACTCGCGCGATATAGGAGTTGTAATGATTACATTCCTGCTATCACTATAAGGATGATGGACGGGAGTTTTGTGAGGTATCATGGTCGAGATGATACCCCGTCTGTGTTGATGAATCTGATAAGGTCGCAGTGTGTGGAAGTGCGGGTTAAGTATTTGAAAGTACTAGCCACATGCCGTGAGTTATGGGTAAGCGGTAAGCCTAGTAGCCAATCGGCCTGAGGAGTGGACATACCTCCCACCACATGTATTTGGTTCTTTTGGTTACTTGGTTCGACTGGGGAAATACGTGTTGCAAGGGCAACCAGGAATACGGGTTTTGTAGTCGCGCTACAGACGTATGTCCTGCACACATTGGGTGTGCGTATGTTCCTGCAGTCGCTTGTGGTGGCTCTGATCCACGAATCGGAATGAAAGGCAAACGGTTGCTTCGGAATGACCCTGTGGTGTTCCAAGCGTGTGTGTTAGGTTTACCTTGCAAGGTTAAATTCGATTCGAATCGTCCGCCTCTCACGATGAAATGAGACTGCTTATCCCCTTTTCCACATAGAGTAACAAGAGCAATATTATGGTTATCAAAGATGATGCTTGACCAAAGATTATACCATGCTTGCTTAGATATAGGTGCTTACTTAGAATGGATAATTAACTAGAATCTGAAAGCTAAAACTTGAAATTAAGGATCTACTCTTTGTTGCTTTTCAGCTGAAACTAAACCCAGAACCATTATAAGCTCTCATAAGTCTAGTTATGGGCTAAGTATACCCAATCCCGGGTAAGCCTTGCTGAGTATTAGTATACTCAGCCTTGCTAGTTAAATGTTTTGCAGGTGATGTCTTGAAGACCCTACTCTTCCCTTGCCTTGGCCCTATGCTCTCCCAGAAGGTTGGTCCGAGGAATGGGATCCGTCCCCGACCAATACTGATGATCTCAAGTGATGTCGTGTCTGGGCTTAGCATGACATCCACCTTGACGACGTGTTGTAATTCTTCGCGTATGTTTTCCGCTGCTTTTAACCCTAGTTTTACAGTTTGTAATCTTTTCTCTAAATGTGAAACTTCATACTTCTTTTCGGAAACTCTTGTAATGTAATTCTCTAGGATGTAAAATATGATGGTGATTGTATCTCTGGACTCACCTTCGTGTGAGGTAACCTTATTTGATCCTGTGTATCGGTGGTTTATCGGGACGTTACCCGACAGGCCAAGGGATTATACCGTTTGAAGCACGTTGGAGCCCTCTGTAGTGGACTCGCGTACTTGAGCCGGTATAATTCAGGTTGGTTCTGCCACACCTTTGAGGCCTTTCCCCGAGCACCCTTCAGGCGCCACACACACACACCGTCGCTCGCACACACACATGCTCTCCTGCCGCACCGGATCCAGACCCGCTGCACCGGATCCCGTGGAGACCGACGCATGGGCCCGGCTTGTCAGCGTGAAGAAGGCGGAAGCAGCCAGTGTGGAGAAGGTGAAGGAGAAGAAGGCCGCCAGCCCACTGCGCCCCAAGGATCATCACGGCCCAAGATGAGCCAGCCAGCCCGAGGACCGAGCCGGCCTGCACTCCCAGCCAGCCCACTGCCCGATCCAGCCTTGTTGGGCCAACCGAGCCGGCCCAACTGAAATTGAACCCAGAACGAGGTCGAGCCCTTTTCCTTTTTCTTTTCCTGGCCTGACCCGAGGGGGCCACCTGTCATCCTCAGGGCAAGGCTGACCTGTGGGACCCGTTAACCGTGGACCCCCCTTGACCTTTGACTGTTGACCGTTGACCGGTCAACGTTGAGCGGTCAACGCTGACGTCAGCAGGGCCCACTACTGACGTCAGCAGACCCGGACCCCCCTGATGACATCATGCTGATGTCAGCATGACGCGTGGCACGCCCCGGATGCTGCCACGTGTCCCTGTTGCCTGATTTTCCTTTTCCAGAAATTCTTTATTAATTTCAGAAATAGGCTTTTCCTTAGAAAATTCATAATAAATCGACCGGACCTCCGAAAATTATGAAACCAATTCCATAATTCTTCTAAAATCATGAACCACCCGTTAGAGTAGGCATTGTGGTGATTTGGATCTTATTTGTAGAGTTTTGTGCATATTTGCACTTTGGTCCCTACTCTTACTCGTATTTACGAATAGGACCCGACCACGAGGAGTTGACCGACGGCCAGGACTACCCGGGGGCCCATGAGGACTTCGAAGAGACGCCAGGTTCACACCCATCTACGATTTGAATTCCTATTAGGAATTGTTTGTAGATATGCTATCGCTATATGTGTACTTATATCTAGGAATTGCTTGTAGATATGCTATCGCTATATGTGTACTTATATCGAGATGAACCTGCATGGCCTATTTTGTGTACCCTACTCCTTGCCATCCTATCTCACTTGTTTATTATATGAAATGCCTTGTAAATCCTTGAATGTGTATGTGTGGGAATGGATGGATAGTCTTGGCGTGTGTGAAGTGGTTCTCTTCAGGAGTTGGTGACTAGGGTTTCAGCCGGGAGTGGGCAACCTAACTCAATCGTGGATCGAGGGCTTGGGGTGTGTATCTTGGCACACCCTATGGAGTACCTGTGGCGGCTACAGTTTGGTTACGAGTTGAGGTGTTAGGGGCACCCGTTAAGGGTGCAGTCACGGACCACCGTGGTGGAGACGCTTTTGACGAAGATGCCCGCTTCGGCAATTAAGGACCGGGTGAGAGTAACTATGACTTGTGGGAATCTGTTAAGTGTGCACACCACTTACCCATTATGAGGGTAGGCCCGGTCCGGGGTTAGCAAGCGCGGTACCAAGCCGGTGGGAGGATCGAGTATCAGTGCAGGGGAAGGAGGTGCTAACCTCACCTTCCTAAGACGCATGGGAGGCTTCACAGTCCCGGGGCGACCTCCCGTGGGAGGATGTGCCCAAGACCTGGGAAAGCCGGATGGTGCCGTGGCTCCTAGTTCCATTTAATTAGACCGGTGTTTCGTATGCTAGTTGGCTGATCTCCAGCTAGTGTCGATTCGAGTGGGTCCAGGTGTACAACCTCTGCAGGGTGAAAACTATACGTATAGCCGCGTCCTCGGTCATGGACATCCCTACTCCTCTGTTGCTCTTATTAGTTAGTGTTATTCATGAATTCTACCTCCCTCTAGAATAACTTCCTGCCAGGAGGCAGTTGAGATGCGAGGAGAGGGAGTCCTCGCATCGACTTGGTGGTTTTGGAAGGCGTGTGTTGATCGGGAGTCCGGGATGCCGGAAAGGCCCGAGTCGGGAATGAAAGGAGATGTGTATACTTATATATATATATTGCATGTATAGGGAAACCCCAGCTTTACCTCTTGAACTCTATACCCGTAGTATAGACGACGATAAAGCTTGCATTCAGATGGTGACGTGAACCTATCCTATTCCTTGGGGATAGCCTGGTACGATGCAGGATCCGATCCGGAGTTCGACCCCAATGATGACGGATGGTACGACTGAGGCCCGAGCTACCCTCAAGTCGCCTGTGGAGGAGGTTCCCGGAGATGAAGGACGGCCGAAGACCTAGCTACCATTTTGCGCCTTCTGCTTGTTCGTCCTAGCCGAGAGGCTTGTAATAAATTCCGTACTACAGATCCTTTGGATTTATGTAATAATTAAACCCATGTTTGACCTTATGAAGAGTATGACTGTGATATTATGCCTGAAATGAGTTCTGTATGTGATAGCGCTTGATCCAGGGACTATCACGATGATACAGGGAGTCGGATTCCTCGATTCGGGAATCCAGTTCGTTTCAGTTGGTATCAGAGCCATACTTGACCGTAGCACGAGCCTTAGACATGGTCAGTAGACTTAGGGAAGTCTATACGATTCTATCCACTTACTATAACACCTTGGACTATTTTCGTCGATACCTTGACTCAGTTTTCCTCCACTCTTGAGTTATTCTTTTACCTACGCTGACTCGATTCTTACGTTCCTACGCAGGGTAGCAACCGTGATAACGACCACGATGGAGAGTGTGAACCACAACCCCGAGCTGTACGCGGAGTACCACCAGAGGGGTGTCCTCAAGTGGTTTGAGCGCGTGGTGGAGCACATCGGCATCGACCCGAACTGCGTCAAGCTCTCCCTAAAGTCGACCACCGCCCACCCGTACCACTCCAAGATCGCCACACTCGTCGTCTTACCAAACCCCGCAGTACCCGGCTTCGAGGGTAAGATGGTCTACAGCTTCGGCGTACTCACCGAGACAGCCGTCCAGTCAGCCGCTCGGAAGATGATGATGGAGCTTCTCGCCCAGTTCTGGCAGACCAGGTTTGCGGACTCCTCTTTCCACTTGCTACCTCGGGCTGTCCTGCCCAATGAGGATCCCGAGGCCGTCTACTTGGAGATGTACGCTGCCCCGGTTCAGGAGACCGGAGGGGACCAGCCCATGGTCCACACCACCAGTTCTTACCTCTACGACCTGGACCACCTGGCGGTGAACCTTTCCCTGGAGAGCGAGCAGCTCCACCAGGGGTTCTATGAGAGTGTGAGGCACATCCACATTCTGCAGCGCGAGATTTAGGGATGGAACTAGATCTACACCACAGCCTGGGTAGAGGCCCGCCGCAACCGGGTGTGCTACATGGAGGCAAACATGATGCGTGAGACCCAGACCCAGCAGAGGATGGCCGCCGAAGCAAAGCTACTCCAGACCAAGACTGAGCTCCAGAAGCTCCGGGAGGAGAAGGCCGAGTGGGAGCTCAAGGAGAAGGACTACCTCGCCACCATCAGCAAGCTCAAGGATCGGGCAACAGACAGTGAGACCGAGTGCCGCCAGCTGCAGACCCAGGTGGACGATCAGCAGGACTTCATGACCCTTCACGGCTACTTCGAAGCCAAGGTGGAGGACCGGGTGAAGGAACTTGAGACCAGGTTGGAGAGGAACAAGAGGAACATCGCCTTGCTGACCCGCACTGCCGTGTACCTCCGCGACAAGGCCGCACACGCCTTGCAGACGTGGGAGATTTCCGACTCGATCCACATCGACGAGATCCACGAGCTGAGGAACCAGCTACCCGAGGAGAGCCAGCCCATGGTGAGGAAGGAGGACTTCAAGCTCATCCCCACGGAGCTTCGCCTACACCTGTGCCCCCACGAGGAGATGTTGCCCGCGATCGAGACCGAGGAGGTGGTGGAGGCCGTCGCAGCCATCGACGCCATCTTCCCGGAAGACTACCCGGAGGACTACAAGCGCGTGCTGTCCTACAAGAAGCCGCGCGTCACCTTCTTCTAGGGAGTGAGTCAGTGTCTTAGGGTAGGGGTAGATGTAGGATAGGTAGCCGCCGATGATCCATTCCGGCGTGAGTCCTCATGAGTCTTGTTCTGAGCCGATGACATGTTTCCGGCTAGCGTCCTATGATGTCACGAGTTCAGGTAGACACGATAGGAGTCGCCACCTTTTTGTAAACATTCATGATGTATTCATAGAGTGTGAGTTGGGGGTGATATCTTGAAGGCTTATGTGTTGACCTCGAGATAACACCGGTGTTTCCTTGTACTACCTGAATGATGTCTAAATGGATGGATGTTATTTCTTTTTATTCTCGCATCTTTTGGATAATTGCTTTTATTCTGAATGTTATTGCCTTTTATTCTTGCATCCCTTCGGATAACTGGCATGTTTTGCCCTTGTGTGTATTCTTTTACTTTGGGTGGTGAGTGCCGACGTTTACATGAGGAAATTCCCCCTTCATCCTATACAGGAGATGTCGATCCGGAGATCCGACTGCTTGATGGCCCGCTTCGAACAAGCCGCTCAGGAGGAAGCCACAACCGAGGCACGCGGACGAGGCCGCCCGTTTGGCCGTGGGCGCTGACCCAGCACGTGCCCCGGCAGCAGGACGTGGAATAGGCAGAGGACCTGCCGCGGGTGCCGCACCCCGCATCTTTGGGGTGGCACACCGTGGAGACGAAGCCGATCAGGAGGAGGTCGACGAGGAAATCGACGCCGAGCACGCACAGCAGCCACCGCCACCACCGCCGACACTCGCAGAGATCATGGACAGGCAGACTCAGCTACTCCAGCGCCTGGCCGAGTCAGTTGATCAGAGGAACCATGGGGCCCACCGTCATGGCCCGCCTTAAGAGGACCTCCAGCGCAAGATCGAGAGATTCATCCGCCTGAAGGCCCCGACCTTCAGCTACGCCGAGGACCCCTTGGAGGCCGATGACTGGCTGAGGGTGATTGAGACCAAGCTGGACCTCACCAACTGCACTGACGAGGAATGCGTCGCACTCGTCATTCACCAGCTCGAGGGTACCACCAAGTCATGGTGGGACAGCTACTGTGACTCCCACCATGACCCAGCACACATCTCATGGGAGGAGTTTGCTAGGGCATTCCGTGAGTAGCACGTGCCCCGGCAAGTGATGATTCAGAAGGCCCAGGAGTTCCGTACCATGACTCAGGGTACGATGAGGGTGGAGGAGTACGAGCACCACTTCACCAAGATGATGAGGCACGCTGCAAACGACACCAACATCGAGGAGAAGAAGCAGTTCTGGTTCCTCCGAGGACTACACCACGGCATCTGTCAGATTGTGACGGGATGCGAGTACCCATCGCTCCGCAGCTTGGTCAACCGTGCCATTGCTGTGGAGAGGGAGAGATTGGGATGGGAAGACCGTCAGCGCAACAAGAAGCGCCAGACCGACCACCAGGTACGAGACCGGCCCTTCCAGAAGGCAAGGAACGCGCCACCCCTGCCACCGAGGAGCGGTTTCCGTTCCGGCTCCAGTCAGCCGAGCAGGAACTACGGTGGGGGAGGCAACCACTACTCCGGCAACAAGATCCACGGAGGACAGAACCAGGGAGGAGGTAGCTACCACTGCCAGCAGCCGGCACAGAGGACCAACAGTGGCTCGACGCCGTTTGTTTGCTTCACTTGCAACAAACCGGACCACAAGTCCTATGAGTGCCCCGAGAAGAAGACCTCGACTCCAGCTCACGTGCTTGGCTCCGCCGGCAGGCCCGCTCAAGCTCCGCGCTCCGGAGACCGTGGCCGCCTCACCCACCTGACTGAGGAGGAGGCCCGGGATGCTCCCGACATCGTGACAGGTGAGTACCTTATCAACGGCTCTAAAGCCTTGGTGTTATTTGACTCTGGAACCACTTGCTCCTACATCTCTTCGAAGTGTGTTGCACAAAAATCCCTCCCGATGACCCCGAGAAGCCATCCTATCATCACTAGCTCCCCGCTGGGAGATCATAGGTGCACACTAGCATGTAAGGGAGTGAGAATCATGATTCAGGGACTGCCATTCACAGCTGACTTGACAGTACTACCATCAGAGGGGATAGATGTCATTTTGGGGATGGACTGGTTGACTGCACACAAGGGTGTCATATCTTGCTTGCCCAAGTTGGCGACACTAGAACACCCTAGTGGGAAGAAGATCGAGGTGGAACCGTTGAAGTCCCAAGATGTACCTCGGGTGTACAATTTGAACAACTTGGATAAGAGGAAACTCGAAGACGTGCCAGTGATTTGCGAGTATCCTGAGGTGTTTCCCGAAGAGCTGCCAGGTTTACCACCGGACAAGGATGTCGAATTCGTAATCGACCTTGTGCCAGGGACGGCACCGATCGCGAAGCGACCCTACCGCATGTCCACAGAAGAACTCACCGAGTTGAAGAAACAGCTGAAGGACCTGCTAGATAAACAGTACATCAGGCCTAGTGCATCGCCATGGGGATCACCCGTGCTGTTTGTAAGGAAGAAGGATGGAACCATGAGGTTATGCATCGACTACCGATCGCTGAACGCTGTGACCATCAAGAACAAGTATCCGTTACCCAGAATCGATGATCTGCTTGACCAGTTGAGAAAGGCCAAATTCTTCAGCAAGATTGATCTGAGGTCCGGGTATCATCAGATGAAGATCCGGGAGTGTGACATCCCGAAGACAGCATTCGTGACCAGATATGGTCAATACGAGTTCACCATAGTATCTTTCAGACTGACCAATGCACCCGCCTACTTTATGAACATGATGAACAAGGGGTTCATGGAAGAATTGGACAAGTTCATCGTAGTCTTCATCGATGACATCTTGATCTACTCCGAGACCGCCGAAGAACATGCTGAGCACCTGAGGATAGTGCTCGAGAGGTTGAGGCAGAACCACCTGTATGCCAAGTTCAGTAAATGCGAGTTTTGGCTAGAGAAGGTTGCCTGCCTAGGCCATGTGTTGACTGCTGATGGAGTTGCCGTAGATCCCGAGAAGATTGAAGCCGTGTCAGAGTGGCAGCAGCCGAAGAGTGTTACCGATATCCGAAGCTTCTTGGGATTGGCAGGCTACTACCGGCGATTTATTGAGAACTTTTCCAAGATTGCCAAGCCCATGACCGAGCTACTCAAGAACAACGTACCGTTCGTATGGTCACCCAAGTGCGAAGCCAGTTTTCAAGAGCTCAAGTCCCGACTCACTACTACCCCAGTCCTCACTCTTCTGGATATCCGGAAGGATTTCGTAGTCTATGGTGACGCTTCTCATCAAGGCTTGGGTTGTGTGCTGATGCAAGACGGCAAAGTTGTTGCGTATGCCTCCCGGCAGTTGAGGAAACACGAAGGAAACTACCCTACCCACGACCTTGAACTCGCAGTTGTAGTGCACGCCTTGAAGATTTGGAGGCACTACCTAATTGGCAACAAGTGCGATATTTATACTGATCACAAGAGTCTGAAGTATTTCTTCACTCAGGTAGAGCTGAATATGAGGTAGAGGAGATGGTTAGAGCTGATCAAGGACTACGACCTGAATATTCAGTACCACCTTGGCAAGGCTAACGTCGTAGCAGATGCCTTAAGCAGAAAGCACTATTGCAGCAATCTGATGGTTCGTGATGAACAACCTGAACTGTGCGATGAACTTGAGAGACTGAAATTAGAAATAGTAGAGCAAGGGCACCTGAACGCAATGACAGTCAAGTACGATCTGGAGGATCGAATCAGACAAGCTCAGCGACAATGCCCAGAACTTCAGAAGCTCAAGCGAGCAATGCGAGACGGAAAAGCGACCGACTACACGGTCGACGACCAAGGGACCATATGGCTAAAAGATCGCATATGTGTACCCCAGGATCCAGGGATCCGTGCTGAGATTCTGGATGAAGCGCATAACTCCAAGTACGCCATACACCCAGGGTGCATGAAGATGTACCAAGACCTGAAGGACCGATTCTGGTGGAACGACATGAGAACGGACATAGCTGAATTCGTGGCTAAGTGCGACATTTGTAGGAGAATCAAGGCTGAACATTAGTGCCCTACCGGTCTGCTGAAACCACTTGATATTCCCATATGGAAGTGGGATGACATTTGTACGGACTTCATAACGGGATTACCCCGGACTCAGAAGGGCAATGACTCCATTTGGGTAATCGTTGATCGCCTAACCAAAGTGGCACACTTCATCCCCGTCAAGACCACTTACACCGTGAGTCGACTATCCGAACTGTACATGGAGAACATTCTGAAACTCCACGGGGCACCACGAAGCATAGTATCAGATCGAGGCCCTCAATTCACCGTGAAATTCTGGCAGAGTTTGCACAAGTCCCTAGGGACTCAGCTAGATTACAGCACCGCCTTTCACCCCCAAACCGATGGGCAGACCGAGAGAGTGAACCAGATACTCGAGGACTTGCTTATAGCATGTGTGTTAGCCTACGGAAGTGATTGGGAAAAGAGTTTGTCCCATGCTGAGTTCACGTACAACAACAGCCATCAAGCCAGCTTGCGGATGTCACCCTTCGAGGCACTTTATGGCAGGAAATGCAGAACACCGCTGATGTGGTCGGAAACCGGGGAGAGATTGTATTTTGGTCCAGACTCAATCGTAGAAGCTGAAGAAAATGTCGCCAAGATCAGGGAAAACCTGAAGATAGCATAAAGCAAACAGAAGAGCTACGCCGACAAGAGAAGGAGAGACCTCTCGTTTGAAGTCAGAGATCACGTGTACCTGAAGGTGTCACCGCTCCGAGGCACCAAGAGGTTCCACGTCAATGGGAAGCTAGCTCCGAGGTTCGTTGGACCGTATCCGATCATCCAGAGGATCGGAGGATTGGCGTACAAACTGAAGCTACCAGAAGAACTTGCTAGGGTACATCCAGTTTTCCACGTATCTCAGCTACGCAAATGCTTGCGAGTGCCGGATGAGACAATAACCCCAGGGGCAGTGGACCTGCAAGAAACACTTGAGTATGTGGAGTATCCCGTGAAGATACTGGCCCGGGCAGATAAGGAGACTAGGAGGACTTCCATTCCCTACTGCAAGGTTCTTTGGAGTAATCACACAGAACGGGAAGCCACTTGGGAGAAAGAGTCCGACCTGAAGGAGAAGTACCCACACCTTTTCAAGGACCAGGTAAACCTCTAATCTCGGGGATGAGATTCTTGTGACGGTGGAGTCTGTAACATTCCATGTTAGCACTTAGAAAGTTTGTTTAACAAAAATGGTGAACTTCAAAAACTTTTGCGAATTATCTTGGTTTGGAGGGATTGATGAATTTTATTTGATTGGATTTTTGAATTGCTTGATTCAATTGTGTGGGATTTGAATTTGAAAGAGCTATTCAAATTCAAATCCAAAACCTAACCCCTAAAACCCCTTACGGACCACCAGCCCAAGCCAGCCGCGCAGCCCACAGGCCATCGCAGCCCAAGCCCAGCTGACCTCTTTTCCTTTCCCCCTTCCTTCCCCGCACGACACCGGCCCAGCCCACCATCGCGAACCATCGCGACCTTTCAGCTTCCCTCCGCCCAGGGGCAGCTGACGAGCGGGTCCCGCCCGTCAGCTTTCCGCTTCCTCCGCTCGCCCGCGACCCCGGTCTCCGCTCGCTCCTCTCTGCCGCGTCGCCCGCTCCGCGCCAGGGAGCTCCAACCGCCGCGCCTCCCTTTTTCTCTTTTCTTCCCCGTCGCGGCCCCGCTCCCTCGCGTCATCCGCCAGCCCCGCGCGCTGCCCCGCTCCGCGACAACCGGCATAACCGCCCCCGCGCGCGTGCTCCCTTTTCCCTCGTACCCCGACCGCCCGCGCCGCGAGCCCTAACCCTAGCCGCGCTCCATCCGACACCGCAATGCCGCCACGCGTCCTGGCCCGGACGCCAAAAAGCCCCAGCCGCAGCCGCTCCCGAACCTTAGGACCGCCCCATAAGAACCCCACGGCCGCCGCCCGAAGCCCTAACCACCCACGCCCCTTTTCCCTTTCCGCCGTCGCCGCACCAAAGAGAGGGAGAGAAGGAGGAGGAGGAGCAGTGCAAGAGAAGGAGGACCAGGAGCCGAGCGAGAAGGAAGCCGCCGCTGCCGCCACCGGAGCTTCACCAGGCCGACGCCCCGTACGACGACTTCGACGCTGCCGCTCATCCTGCATGGCCCCGACCTGCCTGCACAAGCCCACCACCGCGCCAAGTGACCCGCCAGCGAGCCCTCGGTGAGCTCTACCACCGCCGTTCCTTTTCCTTCCCCTCTGCTGCCGGCGATGCCGAGGAGCCTTCTGTAGCAAACCCTAGGGACCCCCTTCCCTTCCGGCTGTCATGCCATCTTTTCGTGCAGGAGCCCGACGCGCCGCCGTCTCCCCCGCTACCGCCGTCGCCTCACCGCCGCCGCGTCGTGCCGCGGGCTCGGGATGCCGGTGCCCCGCGCACGGCACGGCCACGCCGCGGCCCTGGGATGCCAGGACCCGCGCGCGTGCATGCACGCCAGCGACGCGAGGCCAAGCCGTGTCCCAGCCTCGCCGCGTCTCTGCTAGACCACTCCGAGCCCGAACGCGCCCAGCCTCGCCATGCCTGCGCCACAGCCTCGCCGTGCGCGTCCACCCAGCGACGCGGCCGCGACATCGCGTTCGCGTCGCGGCCAAGCCTTTGAGGCCTTTCCCCGAGCACCCTTCGGGCGCCACACACACACACCGTCGCGCGCACACACGCACGCCCTCCTGCCGCACCGGATCCAGACCCGCCGCACCGGATCCCGCGGAGACTGACGCATGGGCCCGGCTTGTCAGCGTGAAGAAGGCGGAAGCAACCAGCGTGGAGAAGGTGAAGGAGAAGAAGGCCGCCAGCCCACTGCGGCCCAAGGATCATCACGGCCCAAGATGAGCCAACCAGCCCGAGGACCGAGCCGGCCTGCACGCCCAGCCAGCCCACTGCCCGAGCCAGCCTTGTTGGGCCAACCGAGCCGGCCCAACTGAAATTGAACCCAGAACCAGGCCGAGCCCTTTTCCTTTTTCTTTTCCCGGCCCGACCCGAGGGGCCCACCTGTCAGCCTCAGGGCAGGCTGACCCATGGGACCCGTTAACCGTGGACCCCCCTTGACCTTTGACCATTGACCGTTGACCGGTCAACGTTGAGCTGTCAACGCTGACGTCAGCAGGGCCCACTGATGACGTCAGCAGATCCGGACCCCCCTGATGACGTCATGTTGACGTCAGCATGCCACGTGGCACACCCCGGATGCTGCCACGTGTCCCTGTTGCCTGATTTTCCTTTTCTAGAAATTCTTTATTAATTTCAGAAATAGGCTTTTCCTTAGAAAATTCATAATAAATCGACCGGACCACCAAAAATTATGAAACCAGTTCCATAATTCTTCTAAAATCATGAACCACCCGTTAGAGTAGGCATTGTGGTGATTTGGATCTTATTTGTAGAGTTTTGTGCATATTTGCACTTTGGTCCCTACTCTTACTCGTATTTACGAATAGGACCCGACCACGAGGAGTTGACCGACGGCCAGGACTACCCGGGGGCCCAGGAGGACTTCGAAGAGATGCCAGGTTCACGCCCATCTACGATTTGAATTCCTATTAGGCATTGCTTGTAGATATGCTATCGCTATATGTGTACTTATATCGAGATGAACCTGCATGGCCTATTTTGTGTACCCTACTCCTTGCCATCCTATCTCACTTATTTATTATATGAAATGCCTTGTAAATCCTTGAATGTGTATGTGTGGGAATGGATGGATAGTCTTGGCGTGTGTGAAGTGGTTCTCTTCAGGAGTTGGTGACTAGGGTTTGAGCCGGGAGTGGGCAACCTAACTCGATCGTGGATCGAGGGCTTGGGGTGTGTATCTTGGCACACCCTACGGAGTACCTGTGGCGGGTACAGTTTGGTTACGAGTTGAGGTGTTAGGGGCACCCGTTAAGGGTGCAGTCGCGGACCACCGTGGTGGAGACGCTTTTGACGAAGATGCCCGCTTCAGCAATTAAGGACCGGGTGAGAGTTACTATGACTTGTGGGAATCTTTTAAGCATGCACACCACTTACCCATTATGAGGGTGGGTCCGGTCCGGAGTTAGCAAGCGCGGTACCAAGCCGGTGGGAGGATCGAGTATCAGTGCAGGGGAAGGAGGTGCTAACCTCATGTTCCTGAGACGCATGGGAGGCTTCACAGTCCCGGGGCGACCTCCCGTGGGAGGATGCGCCCAAGACCCGGGACAGCCGGATGGTGCCGTGGCTCCTAGTTCCGTTTCAGTAGACCGGTGTTTCGTATGCTAGTCGGCTGATCTCCGGCTAGTGTCTATTCGAGTGGGTCCAGGTGTACAACCCCTGCAGGGTGAAAACTATACGTATAGCCGCGTCCTCGGTCATGGACATCCCTACTCCTCTGTTTCTCTTATTAGTTAGTGTTACTCATGAATTCTACCTCCCTGTAGAATAACTTCCTGCCAGGGGGCAGTTGAGATGCGAGGAGAGGGAGTCCTCGCATCGACTTGGTGGTTTTGGAAGGTGTGTGTTGACCGGGAGTCCGGGATGCCGGAAAGGCCCGAGTCGGGAATGAAAGGAGACGTGTATACTTATATATATATATATATATATATATATATATATATATATATATATATATATATATATATATATATTGCATGTATAGGGAAACCCCAGCTTTACCTCTTGAACTCTGTTATACCCGTAGTATAGACCACGATAAAGCTTGCATTCAGATGGTGACGTGAACCTATCCCATTCCTTGGGGATAGCCTGGTACGATGCAGGATCCGATCCGGAGTTCGACCCCAACGACGATGGATGGTACGACTGAGGCCCGAGCTACGCTCAAGTCGCCTGTGGAGGAGGTTCTCGGAGATGAAGGACGGCCGAAGACCTAGCTACCATTTTGCGCCTTCTGCTTGTTCGTCCTAGCCGAGAGGCTTGTAATAAATTCCGTACTACAGATCCTTTGGATTTATGTAATAATTAAACCCATGTTTGACCTTATGAAGAGTATGACTGTGATATTATGCCTGAAATGTGTTCTGTATGTGATAGCGCTTGATCCAGGGACTATCACGATGATACAAGGAGTCGGATTCCTCGATTTGGGAATCCGGTTCGTTTCATTGAAGTTCTATGATAAATTCAATATCCCGATCTGGGGGCATTTCGGGCAAATCGTCTGGAAAGACATCTGGGTATTCACAGATGATAGGGATATCCTTTAATTTGATCCCTGTTGCAGCATATGTGCAAGAATTGATGTACTCCCGTTGTGGAAGATAGAGAATGGTAGGTTCGTGCTCAGGTGAATCTATCTCCACGATTCGGGAGGATATGTCTAATGACACTTGGTGCTGGGTCATCCAATCCATACCTAAGAGAACATCCATTCCCTCTAGATCTAGTAGGAGTAAGTCTGTATTTATCAAATGGCTACCCAGCTGAATTGGCACCTTCCTACAGAGTTGATTAGATGAGATTATTCCGCCAGGAGTTGTTATCCTATAGGCCCCATTAATAGGATGGATATCCAAGCCTATTTTAGTCCCACATTTTGCACTGATAAAACTATGGGTGGCACCAGAGTCAAAAATAACAATCACAAGTTGGTGGTTGATAGAGAAAGTACCCATCATTATTGGTGTCCCCTCTGGGAGTTCGGAGAGAGTGGTGAGGTTCACCCTTCCCTGGCGGACTTCAACCACTTGCTTCTTACCCTTGCCCTTGCTGGTTGGGTTGGATGTTTGCCCTTGGAAGGATCTTCTAGGTTGAGGGCAATCCTTGATGAAGTGGGATGGGCTGCCGCAGTTGAAACAATGATAGTTGTTGTTTCCTGGGTTGGCTGGCGAAAGCTCGGTCATGGACCCTATTGTTGTTGCTGCTGAGGTTGGGGTGTCGGTGGTCGATTGAATCGTGCCTGCTGGGGTGGTCGGGCTACCCATCTGCCAGGCAAGTTGCTTCGAGGCGGTGCTCGGGTAGCGGTGTTCTGGACCAACCGATACCTTGATCGTTGCGCCGTTGAGGGTCCAGTGGGTGTCTTCCACTTCTTTTCTGCTCTTTGGGCTGAGATGCAGTCCTCTTGGGTGATGGCCATATTGACCAGCTCATTGAAATTGTCGGCCATTATCAAATTCAATCGTTCCTTAAACTTGGTGTTCAGGCCTCGATGGAAGCGGTCTCGTTTACGGGCGTCTGTGTCCACATGATAACTCGCATACTGGCACAAGTTGTTGAAGACCTGTGCATATTGCATGACGGTGCGGGTGCCCTGAGTCAGATTCAGAAATTCATTGAGCTTTCGCTCAATGAGTCCTTCAGGGAGGTGGTGCACTCGAAAAGCGGTTCGAAATTCGTCCCAGGTGACGACATGTCCGGCACGCTGCATGGCATGATAATGATCCCACCAGATGCGGGCAGTGCCATGGAGTTGTTGGGCTACAAAGAGCGCCTTGTTTTCATCTGAACATGGGGCAGACAATAAGGCGAACTTGGACTCGATGGTGCGGAGCCAAGCGTCAGCGTCAAGGGGCTCGTCCGCCTTATGGAACAGTGGAGGCTGGGTACTGAGAAAGTCTTGATAACTGGCAGATAGGGGTTCATCTCGGCCTCGGAATTGGTGATGATATTAGCCCATTTGAGCCTGCACAAGCTGGTTGAGGAGTTCAGTTTGTCGGGCCATCACCTCGGCCAGATTTGGCGGGGCTGGTGGCGGTTGCTGGGAACCGCTGGCTTGATCGGGCCGAAAGCCTTCCGAAGTTCCACGAGTAGCTCCAACCATCTGAAATAAAGGAGATGCCCATTATTATCAACATATTCTTACTCCTAACTTCAAATGATATACAGTTGCCAAAAAAGATATGTAATACGCTCCATTCAATCAACTCATTTCGGATGCCAGACATTGAGTGTGAGGGTAAAACACGAGGTTTAGATTACTACGCAAACACTGGTGGTCCTTACATCTTACGTCAAGGTGATTTAATTACTACAAGTCGATTCATAAGTACATAGACCACATATGGTACAACAAGTGGCTTTAAATCTAGGTAGGCTACTCACTACCTATGTCACATCTTTCTACACTAATTACATCTAGACTATCGACGATTTCGATGAACTAAAAATCATCGAGATTGCCTACGGAGGACTGACTGCCTGACGAGGAGTGACTTGGCTGAGGATGAGGCTTTGGGTCTCCATGCTCGGAATCGAGGTCTGAGACTCCCTCGATTTCCTCTGGATCTTCTTCTTCTTCTGGTGTTGGTACAGCAGGAGGTACTGGCTGCTATTGGAGTTCATTGATTTGAGCATGGGCATCATCAACCTCAAGGATGAGGTCGTGGATCTATTCCTGGAGAAACTCAATGATTGTGTTGCGTTGGGTGATCATTGCGTCGCTCTCGTTGATTTGATCTTCCCGGTGGAGAATAGTCTCCTCTCGGGCGGCGATGATTTCATCTTTCTCCGTCACCAAGGCTTGAAGCTGCTCAATCTAGGTGACTTGTCGGTCAGCATTTCTGAAGTGACCTTGCGCGATACTGGTCAACTGACCCATACCGCGGCGTAGCAGAAGTTGATAGTGATGCTGAACATTCATGAACCTAATAGTACCTCGAAGCGCTTCTTCCATTGAGCCCCCCAACCTGTGACTATCAGGGGCTACCTTGAGATTCCACTCAGGATTGCTGGGATCTATTGCAGGGAGTAGACCAATAGGCTGTCCTGCAACATCCATTGGGTGTTGGTTGCAGAAGAGGTAGATGGCTTCAAGGGCTGCTGTCTCAATAGTGTCAACTAGACGATAGCCCACCACGTCAACTTCGATGGGCTGCCATTGGGAGCGGAAGGGATGTTGAGGAATGGTCATTATGAATCGACATCGACGAACACCTTCTTCCTGATATTCCACTCCGTCATATTGTGGGGGCTCGGTGTAGAGGAACGAACTTAGCGATTCCCAGAGAAGACGAGGAAAACCCTCCCAGTGCAAGACATTAGTGTGGAAATGCCCTGCAGAATCCCAAAAGACGTTTGAAGGGGTTGCCATCTGCAACAAGAATGCAAATGGTGAGATATGTTTACCTTGCTGAGAACTCACAAGGTAAATGAAACGAAACAATTGATTCTGATAACAGCAGAGACTGAAAATCAGATGGATACTTAAGATACTCAACTAAAGCTATCACCAGAATCCCATTGACCCATACTAGAGATAAACAACACTCTATTCATTTTTAAAACGTGCAACATATCTAATGCTTTTACTTACTTGATGATGAGTTATGCATGCACGTTCTATTCGACCTCACAAACAAAACAACCGCCGAATATCTTCGGACTTACGCGGTTAATTTTGGTGGCATAACACATACATCTCTCTCTAATAATTAGTCGATAAGTCTTATCCGTCCTAACCTCTTAATCGTGGTTAGTGTACCTGCAGAAGATCACATATATAACATGAACCTTTCATAGCAGCACGACATGAAAGTGTCCCCAAACAGTGCTATTTACTATAGAAACAGCATCCGTACCATTACCACGGTACGGACGACGTTAACATACGTCGTTAAAACAAGGTATTCACGGGGATACCGCAAAATGCGGGGGTATGAACAGCGATCGCCATACCCCGCGCCGAACCATATACTCCCAATATAACCAACCTAAGTTGATATATTGGCAGCATCTCAAGTAGGCCACTGCTTGAGAAACAGCGTTCGGTTCGCATCACCGACAGGAAAGCTAACTTTCCAGTTAGCTGAGGATCCTTACCTTCTTACCTTACCATCGACGGTGTCGTTCCAGGTGGTAAAGTTGAGTTATGCATGAATTTAAGTTTTGACAAAAAGTAGTGCTGCAAGTTAGAACTATCTATACATATATACATTAATAGCCACCTGATTACTCAATTATAAATCCCTAGGGCTTTGCGTTCTAGGCACCATCCTTAACGAATCCAACGTATGTTGCAAATTTGTTTGTTAAACGATTTTTATCCTAAAAACATTTTTAAGAGCTGCTGCAGTTGTAAAAATAAACCTACAGCTCCGATACCAGCTGTGGCAGAACCGTCTGAATTATTCCGGCTCAAGTGCACTAGACATCGCTATACAGTTGATACTAACTCAACGCACTTCAAACAGAACAACCCATTGGTCTGTCGGGTCTTCACCCGATACAACCACGGTTCAACAGGATCGAAGCAGGTTTATCTCACACGACGGTGAGTATACAATCGCATCGCAGCTCACCAACTTTTAATTTACAGAAGCTTAAACTTTATTACAAACTGTTTCAAACTTTAAGTAAACTTATACAATTATTGTTTAAAGTGACAAGCTCAACGGCTTGTCCAGGTTTACAGCGGAAGAAAATAAACACGCGAATACACACGTCGCGAAGGTTGACACCATGCTCAGCCCAAGGCCTGGTGTCACTCAGGGGGGTCACTGCCAGCCGGGGACGGATCCCACTCCCTGGACCAGCCATACGGAATAAAAGTTGGCCATGCAGAGCTATCCGTGGGGTTCTCGAAGGTCATACCTGAAAATTTTACTAGCAAGACTGAGTATTCTAATACTCAGCAAGGCTTACCCGAGATTAGGGTATACTTTGCCCATAACTAAACTCATGAAGGCTTGAAATGGTTCTAGGTTTAATTTTCAGTTGAAAAGCAACAAAGAATATGAACTAATTTTTCATATTTTAGCTGTCAGGTTCTAGTTTCATTAATCATTCTAGGTTAGCACCTATACTAGACAATCTATGTAAAGATTAATATCCATCCAGATTATTCCATAATAATTACTGTTCTTACTCTATGTGGCAGAAGAAATAAGCAGTCTCAATTTCCGCGAGAAACAGATGATTCTGAATCGAATTTCATAACCTTGCAAGGCAAACCTAACTCACACGCTTGGAACATCCAACGATGGTTCCGAAGCAACCGTTTGCCTTTCATTCCGACTCGTGGAACAGGGCCACCACAAGCGACTGTAGGACCGTACGCACACCAATTGTGCAGGACATACGTCTGTAGCGTGACTACATGACCGTACTCCTATCCCTGCGCGGAACATACTCCCACACATCGGTGCGTGAGAAAAACCAAATTACGAGTGGTGGGAGGTATGTCCACTCCTCGGGCCGATTGGTTACTAGGCTTACCGCTTTACCATATTTCGCGGTATGTGACTAGTACTTTTAAATGCTTAACCACCACTACCACACACTGCGACCTTATCAACTTTTAACGAAACAGATAGGGTAAACCTCCAGGTCATGATACTGCACATGACCCTGTCCATCATCCTTATAGTGATTGCAAAATAGTAAACATGCAACTCCTATATCGCGCGAGTGACAGGAAATCACTCGACTTCTGCCGGTCCTATTAGCAGAGCATCTATGCGATAAGGACTCAGGTACAATACATTGGATTCCTAGGATTTATGCCTCTAGGGTTCCATTTCAACACCTAGACTTAATGCAAGATATAATATATAAGTATAAAATTGTAGTAAATTGAAATATTGGGTTATGCAACGGGGCTTGCCTTCTTGAGTGGGGTTGGGGGCAGGAGTGTCAAAGATTTCCAAACTTTGGTTCGGAGCTTCAGTTAGAGCCTCGGCGACGTTTATCGGGTCTTCAGAAAACCCTTGGTCTTGTTCCAGAACTAGCTCGTAGTCTCCGTCGTCGAGCGTTGCTGACTCTACATGATATGCAATGATTTAAGTGAGATGGTTCTTAAGTTAAGGATTTCATTTCATGATAAAATTGCAATCCAACAAATTAATCAACATAGACTCATGAAGCAAGGGGGGAATTGGATTCCAAACCACTATTTGCGCTTAAGTCATGGAATTACTTTTAAGTAATTGGACAAGTTTGATTTTTATTTTAAAAACCATAAAAGTTCTAATCATGGATTTTTGTGGTTAAGTTTATTTTCAATAAATAAGCATATGATGAATTTTTCATAATTTTCTGAAAATAGAAACTAAAATATTTGAATTTGAATTCAAACTTCAAGTTTAAATTCAAATCCTGAGTAAACAGAATTATAAATTCTTGAAATTTTAATTATGACCAAATCATTAATATATTAGGTTATAATAAAAATATCTAGACAAAAGAGCCTTAGGAATATGTTTAAATAAATTTAAACCTTTCTTAATTTGATTTGCAAAAGGTTAAAGGAACTTAATCTACAAAGCTATGTTAAGCCTGAAATTTTTATACTAGCTTACACATGACCTAAGGAAGCTACATTCCAAAAATCACAGGAAAATAAGCTAGTATGCAAAAATTATGCACAAGATACCCTTTTGCTTTAGGTTTAAAATAAATCAAAAAGTATTTAGTTTCAAGTCAAACTTTATTAACAAAAGTTGTAGATTTATATTTCTAGATTCTAACTAAACTGGTTTGGTAATTTTTTTATTTTTCTACACATTCCTATGAATTTTACAAGTTGACAGCTAACACTAGCTAGGGGTCTTGCAAAGAGGTCCTCGGTTTCTTGCACAAGGGACCCTAGAACAGAAAGAGTATTTGCAGATGTGCCCTTGACAGCTTACGACGGTGGCCGCCGCATCGGTCCGACACGTTCTCGCCGGTGGCGAGGGTTTGGCCGGGGAGGGATAGGTGCTACATGGCCTACAGGAGCTACTGGTCACGATGGTGGGTGATGTGCTCGAGGGGCGGCGGCGGAGCATGGCTGGCGACGATGGATGGCGGCGGCCGTGACGGCGCACACACGTTCCCGGCGAGGGGCCGGTGAACATGGACCACTAGGGCGTGCATGAGTTTCGCGGGAGTGCGGGGATGCTTTTCCCGTACTCAATTTGGTCGGAGACGGGGCAGAAGGGGGTGATCGACGGTGGGGCAGCTCGGGTTCTCACCGGCGGCGATGGCGGCACGGCTTTCCGTAGGCTAGGGTGTTGGAGGACGGTGGGAAAGTAGTCGAGGAGCACCTACAGGTTGGTGTGGTGCTGCTGGTGCCCTTGGCTGGGGTGGAGAGGCTCTGCGACGGCGGGGCGACGGTGAGGCCGAGCGGGCGGCGGAACTGGAGCTCATCGGCGTCGTGGTCCGACTATTCCAGTGGAAGAAATTGAAATTGGTTGGCTCGGTGAGCTTCGGTGGGTTGCGGGGGTACTGTTCGTGCTTGGGATCGGGGTGGGGAGCAGCGGTGGTGGCTGACGACGGTGGTCAGGGATGGTGGCGGGAGTCCGGTGAGGGGCTGAGCTCGGGAGAAGAGGATATCGTGGACTAGAGGTGCTCGAATGGGTAAACAAGATAACAGAGCAACAGCTGAGCGGGTCTTAAGGCCAGGAGAGGCGTTGCGTGCGCGAGCAGGAGATGGCGACGCCGGCGGCACGCGTGGCGGCCCCGGCGGCGGCGGCGCGACGTGGGAGAAGCAAGGGCGGCCAGCGCGAGGCCGGGAAGGCGGCGGGCAGGGCGGGGAGGGCACGTGGCTCGGTGCAGTGCGGCGCGGAGGCGGCGAGGGCGCTGCACATGGCCAGCCAGAGCGGCGGCGGTGCATCGGGCAGAGAACAGAGGAGGAAGAGGGAAGGTAGACGAAGGGGGACTGAAATGTAAATTCCAAAAAATATAAGGACTCCACTGTAATATCCAAGTAACTTTCAAACCAGAGCTCAAATAAGGATGGGCCCAAAAGCAAAAGTGTAGGGTTTATGAAAATCTACAATTTTGCTTTAAGGTTCATTTGTAGAATAGCTAAGAATTTGAAAGTAATATAAGACTTAGCAAAGTACATGTGGCTCCTAGCTGGTGCTCTCGTGGTGAAGGGACAGAGAGAGGTGCAGGAAGAAGGGAGAGTTGTGGAGCTCACCTTTGAGCTAGCTGTGCAAGACTGAGCTGGGAGGCCAAAGAGCACAAGGGATGGGTGGCTATTTAAATAGAGGGCGTTCAGGTTGCTGTGCGTGCGCGCGTTCAAACGCCTCACGACACCAGTCTTTGGCCAGCTCACACTCGTGCTCGGTTCAGTTTCGAGGCTTGATGATGAGGGCGCGGTCGACGAGACTGGGATGCCGGTTTGTGGTTTATTGTGGTCGGTGAGCAGTTGCGATGCGTAGCGGCCAGCATGGTCTGGCTTGGGTTGCTATGGTCGGGTGAGCAGAGCGATGCTCGGCAGCAGCTTGCTTGGGTCAGGAACAGTATCGTGGTGCTAGGTCCGTGTACAAGGCGTGTGCAGCACTGCCTGAATGGTCTTTTCACTTGTACAGGAGCGTCGGCTTGTGATTGATGGCTGCCAGTGAGGTTGGTATGATGGGGCAGGGTTAGCAAGGTGTGGCCTTCGAGGTGCCTGACCGAGGGCGGGATCGGCGAGGCGCGACATGATGCTCGGCGCTGCAACAGGGCAGGTGAAGTGACATTGGTGCCGATGCATACAGGCGTGCTGTTTAACCAGAGGTAGAAGAAGAAGCTAGCAGTTGGGCTTTACGTGTGGAATTGACCTTGGGTTGGGCCATGTGCAAGAGCAAGAGAGAAAGAGCAGGCCTGCTGGCCATAAGAGAGTCGCAATCCAAGGGCTGCTGGTTGTTTTATTATTTTCCATTTCTATTCTCTTTTAGTTAATTCTGCTAGTTAATTTACTACTAATTAAATTATTTATGGTACTGATCGATGTTTTATCTTGATGTGAAAAACAGGATGTTACAATTAGTAATCCATTGAAGAGCCTTATGGTATCTTCTATCTGGAGATGACAGTTGAAACGAACCGGATTCCCAAATCGAGAATCCGACTACCTGTATCATTGTGATAGTACCTGGATCAAGCGCTATCAGAACTCCTTCCAACCATAATATCGTAGTCATATTTCGCATAAAGTCAATCACTTGCACACCATCCGAGCCAGACGCGCAAGCAAAAATTTACTAGTCAGCGGTCCGAAACACCGACATTCTCCTACACCTTCAGCAAATCCTGCGGGCAGGCAATAGGCATAGACTGGAGGGTCAACTTGCATTTCTTTCCAATGATGAAAAGAGCTCGACAGGATTTTCAGCATTGGTTTTTATAGAGGTATCATAATAGCCACTTGGCACATCTGGAAGCAAAGGAACAATATCATCTTTGATGGGAGAAGACCAACAGTTAGAGACTGGATTTCTGGATTTCAAAATTTACTGATGAGGCAAGACTCCAAGCACATAGAATCAAGGAAGACAAAAGACAGGCTTTCCTTAGCTAGGTAGATAGTGTTCATCTTTAGCTAAAAGCTAAGGCTTTCTTTCTTCCCTCAGAATCCCCCTCTAAGGTTCTCATCCCTGCTGATTCCACAGCTCTGTGTGGTTAGAGATCTCTTTTCTTTTATTTATATATATATATATACACCTTACCATAGTGGAAGCTTCCCCCACTGTATAGCTTTCAAAAAAGGATAAGTTAAAAACCAATTAATATGACATTTAATAAATATTGAGTAACCACCATAAATAAAATCTTGCCATCTCAAATCAAATGCTCGACTACCCTGTGTGTGGTGTGTGTATGTTTATGCGGATGTTTACTACCCGGGTAGGCGGGTAGCTTTTGATGCATGCTTGTGCTTAGGTTGGGTGAGCTTGATAGATACTAGGATCTACTAAGCGTGAGTTAACCCCGGTGACTTGCTAAACAAAGTAGCATTGAGGCTAATCGGGAGATTGACAGAGAGAGAAAAGATGGATTAGAGGAGCCGTACCACCAGTCGAGGTCCCAGTTTCCCCGTTGTTAGCCATGACGTTGAGGAAGCAGCCGAGCCGGAGTCGTGGACGAAGGCGGAGTCGTGTGGTGGCGTAGTCGAGCTGTGGCGGCGCGTGACGCAGCGGCGGCGGCGGTGCTCGGTGTAGGGGCCACAGCGGTGCTTCCCGTCGCTTCAACGCCTCCCCTTAGATCGGATCACCTAGGGTTTTTGGTGGGGATCAAGCACGGCGGCGAACTTCGTATCCCGTGCCCCAGCCCCCACCTACTATTTAATATGGCGCTGCGCGACGGGGGCCCACGTGCCATTGACTTGGCCGTGCGCCCCCGTTCGGGGCGCGTAACCGATTCCGGATCGGTTGTTGGACCGATCCGGATTGAGATCAAACTAACATTCTCCCCTTTGATCTCAACTTACTCACTCACTTCTTACGTTCGATTTCATTCAGATTAATATATTGAGCATGCCTCATCTCAACAGTTATTACCATTGGATTAACAGCCACAACATACTTTTCCGTTTGAAACAAAACCGTACTTTTGGGCCCTTACTGTCCAGGAATCATAGGCTTTCTCGTAAACCCATGCCGGCTAAGTGTTCTCTGAACACATTGGGCGGTAAGCCTTTTGTGAGCGGATCCGCCAACATCTTCTTTGTGCTCAAATACTCAAGACTGATTGTATGATCCTGGATTTGCTCTTTAACAACATAAAACTTTATGTTGATGTGTTTGGCAGCTCCACTCGACTTGTTGTTGTGAGCGTAAAATACTGCAGGCTCATTGTCACAGTACATCTTCAGTGGTTTTTCTATGCTGTCAACCACTCTTAATCCAGGTACAAATTTCTTTAGCCATTTAACCTGCCCCGATGCCTCGTAACAAGCTATAAATTCTGCATACATCGTAGATGATGCAGTGACTGTCTGTTTGGAGCTTTTCCACGATATAGCTCCACCTGCGAGAGTAAACACATAGCCTGACGTGGATTTTCTGTCATCCTTATCTCCCGCAAAGTCTGAGTCTGAATAACCCTCTATCACTAGAGATTCAGATCTCCTGTATGTTAGCATGAGGTCTTTTGTTCCTTGCACATAACGCAAAGCTTTCTTAACCATTTTCCAGTGTTCTATCCCTGGATTACTCTGGAATCTGCCAAGTATCCCGGTGACAAAAGCTAAGTCAGGGCGCGTACATACTTGAGCATACTGTAGGCTTTCGACAGCTCAAGCATATGGTACCGCTTTCATCTGATCGATTTCGTACTGATTTCTGGGACACTGAAATTTCCCATAACTATCGCCCTTGACTATAGGAGCAGGTGTTGGCTTACTCGAATGCATACCGTACTTCTTTAGTACCTTTTCTAGGTATGCTTTCTGCGATAATCCTAAAACCCCCTTGTTTCTGTCTTGGTGAATCTCAATTCCTAAAATGAATGAGGCTTCACCTAAATCTTTCATATCTAACTTTGAGGACAAGAATTTCTTTGTCTCTAATAGTAGATCGATATCGCTGCTAGCAAGCAGAATATCATCCACATATAGAATAAGGAAAACGAATTTTCCACTCTTAAATTTTGCATAAATGCAGTTGTCCTCCTTATTTTCTTTGAAACCAAACTTTCTTACGGTTTCATCGAATTTCAAATACCACTGTCTGGAGGCTTGCTTTAATCCATAAATAGATTTCTTTAGACGACATCCCATCTTTTCTTTTCCTTCCATGACAAAACCTTTCGGCTGTGCCATGTAAACGTTCTCATAAAGATCCCCGTTGAGGAACGCCGTCTTTACATCCATCTGATATAATTCTAAATTATAATGTGCCACTAACGCCATTATAATCCTGAAGGAATCCTTGCATGAAACAGGAGAAAAAGTTTCATTATAGTCTATCCCTTCTCTTTGCGTGAAACCTTTCGCCACAAGTCGCGCTTTATATCTTTCTATATTCCCTTTGGAGTCACATTTTGTCTTGTAGACCCATTTACAGCCTACTGTTTTGGCTCCTTTAGGAATTTCTTCTAGATCCCAAACATCGTTGGTACTCATCGATTTCATTTCGTCTTTCATGGCTTCCAACCATTCAGACGAATGAATGCTTCTCATGGCTTCTTCAAATGAAGTGGGGTCACCCTCCATCTGAATTTCCTCGCTATTGTAGATTTGATAATCGCTCGAAATAGCGGGCTTTCTCGTTCTTTGAGACCTTCTCGGTGCCTCAGCTATCGGCACTTCTTCTACTTGGGGCTGTTGTTGCTCCCCCTGATGTGCGGCTACCGCTTCTATCGGATCCTGAAGGACAGGTTCCTGACTCTGACTTGTCGCCGCAGCAGGAGAACTAACAACGGGTGCTGGCACCGTAGGTGGCGCAGCAACTGGTGAAAAGCTAACGACAGGTGCTGACACCGTAGGTGAAGCAGCAACAGGCAGCACGAAAAATGGATCTTGGATCATTGGAGTAGGTACGAAAACCCGCTTCTCCTCAAGGTCAATCTTTCGAACTACCGTGCTCCCCCTCATCATCTGATCCTCCAAAAAGACAGCCTGTCTCGTTTCTACGAACTTTGTATATCCATTAGGACAGTAGAAACGATAACCCTTCGACTTTTCTGGATAGCCAATGAAATGGCAACTTACTGTCTTAGGGTCTAACTTTCCGATATTTGGATTAAACACTTTCGCCTCAGCTTGATAGCCCCACACATGTAAATAATTTAGTGTGGGTTTTCTCCCTGTCCACAACTCATACGGTGTTTTAGGCACCGACTTACTCGGTACGCGATTAAGAATATGAATAGCGGTTTTTAACGCCTCCATCCACAAATTAATCGGTAACGTGGAGTAGCTTAGCATACTTCTCACCATATCCATTAGGGTACGGTTACGTCGTTCAGCGACTCCATTTTGCTGAGGCTCGCCCAGTGTAGAGTACTGGGCTATTATTCCATTTTCCTGTAGAAACCTTGCAAAAGGTCCAGGAACTTGGCCATACGGGGTGTGTCGACCGTAGTACTCACCTCCACGGTCAGATCTTACTATTTTTATTTTAAGATTTTGCTGATTCTCTACTTCAGCCTTAAAAATCTTAAATTTATCTAACGCTTTTGATCTTTCTTTAATTGGATAAATATATCCATAACGCGAATAATCATCCGTAAACGTTATGAACGAGTCATAACCGTCTACAGACTTTATGGGAAATGGACCACAGATATCTGTGTGCACTATCTCCAAGACCCCTGAACTGCGTTTGGCTCCTTTCTTTATTTTCTTAACGTACTTTCCTTTAACGCAATCGATGCAATATTCTTCATCTGAAAAATCTAACGGATGGAGAATATTTTCTTTAATTAATCTCTCAATTCTCCCCCTCGAAATATGGCCTAAGCGACAGTGCCATAATTTCGCTGAATTTTCGTTGTCGCATCGTTTGCGCTTATGACTTGCGTCGTTAGACGTGCGTTCAATACCCGTGGTATTGCTAACAGAATTTACAGTCTCATGCATAGGCAACATATAAAGTTTGTCTTGTCGTATGGCAAGACCAACACACTGACTTTCAAATAGAATCTCACATTGTTCTTTGCCAAAATGGCACTTATAACCATCATCTGCCAAGCATGATACTGAAATTAAATTTCTAGACAAAGAGGGTACATAAAGAACATTATGTAACTGGAGTTTAAAGCCATTCTCTAATTCTAGCGTGAGTTGGCAAACTGCTTCAACGTCGGCTCTAACTCCATTGGCGACTTTCAGCCATCTATCCCCTCTTTGTAGCATCATCTTTGTACTTATACCCTGCAAAGAATTAGCAACATGAACAGTTGCACCTGAGTCAATCCACCAAGTAGATTTAGAATAACTTACGTACAGGGTCTCATCGATAAATGTGATAACATCCTCACCTTTCTTAATTAAATGCCGTAGAAAATCTGGGCAATCTTTCTTGTAGTGTCCCGTCTTGTGACACCACATGCATTGATCTTTTTCAATATGTGGTTGATCTTTCTTTCCACCCTTGCCTGGGTGAGTCAAAGAAGAAGAAGAAGTGGAACCTCGTTTGAACTGAGGTTTCCCTTGTGGCCTCGTATATTTATCTGAAGAGTTATTTCTTTTGTTATGCCTAACATAGTTGAGCGTGTCACCATGCGAGGCTTTGAGTCTTTCCTCTTCTTGCACACACATTGCAATGAGCTTCTCTAGATCCCACGTCTCTGGGCTGATGTTGTAGTTAACAACAAAAGTCTCAAACTCTTTTGGCAGAGAAGCCAGAACCAAATGGACAACAAAAGCATGAGGAAGCTCCATGTCCATAGGTTTGAGCTTAGATGCCATATTGCTCATTTTCAGTATGTGCTCTCTCACACCACCGCCAGTGTACTTATCATTAACTAACCTCTGAATCAGAGTTTGTGCATACGCTTTTGAAGAACCAACAAATTGACTCTCCACTTTCTTTAAGTACTCAACTGCGGTGGGGCAATCTGGGATTGCTCCCCTGATTCTATCTATGATGGAACTCTTGATGACCATCAAACACTTTCTGTTGGAAGAGAGCCATTTTGCTTTCTCAAGATCAAACTTCATTTGAACATTTGCATGTTCTCTTTGATGAGCTTGCCAAGCGGCAGAGGTCTCTTCCGGGTCCCTCACCAGTTCCGCAGGAGAAACGGGAAACGGTGAGGTGATGGCGAAATCAATATCTGACAGTGCGAGAGCCACTTCTAGCTTTTGAGCCCATATACCGTAGTTGGAACCATCCAATGGCGGTATAGCATTAATAAAGGTCATTGCATTAGATCCTGAAATTTAAATCAAGAAGGGTGAGAACTGCCTTTATAAAACAATAATTGCATATCTCAATTTAACGTTGGTCAATATTAAGATATACAATTAACTAGCTGCATTAATTCTAAAACACCGTTGGGTAGAATTAGAGCAAATGCATGAAACTGACTTGAAAAATTATAATATTGTTATTATCAACGTTGGTCAGAAAATAACAATATAATAACTGAAGAAAAAACTGAAAACTGACTCCTTTAATTATAATATCTCGTTGGGTTTAAAATAATTAAAGGATATAACATAATTAAATTTGCAGCGGAAAAATAAATAGTTCTAACTTTCAGAACATTCTCACTTACTGTCTCTCCATAGAAAAATTCACGTTGGTGAAATTTGAACCGGAGATCAAATCATACATTAAGTGTTTGAAAAATGGTTCTGAAAAAAATCTTGAAACTTACTGTTCACACGAAACAAAACAGCCCAAAAATCGGCCCAAAACGGCCCTGCACGGCCCGGCCCAGCACGGCCAACGCGCGCGCGCGGCGCCTACCCGCGCACCAGGCCGCAACCTGGGCCTGGGCCGGGAAAGTGGCGTCCCGCCTGGGCCTAAAGAGGCCCGAGCCCCTCGGATCGACCGCGACCGTCCGATCGGGATCGACGGTCGCGCGTCGTTTTCGGCGGATCAAAACCCCCTCGGTCGCGCGTTCCCCGCAAACCCTAGGTCATTTTCTCATTCCATCGCCCGCTCTTCCCCGGCCGCTCCCCTTGCCTCCTCCTCGTGACGGCGACCGAGGCGCCGGGGCCGCCGCGGGCCTCCTCGCCGGCGAGCGCGCTCACACACAGTCGAGTGGGCCCTAGGTGGCCAACTAGCCCGCGCTCGTGGCCCAGTGAAGATCTGGAGCTCGAGGGGCTCGGGATGATGCAGCTCGGGATAGATCCCGGAGCTGCAGTGGCGGCGGCGGCGCTTACCCGTGGAGTAGGAGCTCCCGGTGGCGAGGTAGGGTTCTTCCTCCTCCTTCTTTCTTTCTCGTTTGGGGATAGAGCTAGGGTTAGGGTTAGCACGGGGTTAGGGTTTTGGGCTCGGGGTGTGATGGGATCTATCACCCCGAAGGGTTTGTGTCTGTTTTTGCTGTCTTGATTTGCAATTTCTTTCGGGTTGATCCAATTCCCCTCCTTCTAATTGCTCTTTCTCCCTTAGCCGAGGCTAACTACGATTAGTTAGGCTAATCTGATACCATTGATAGATACTAGGATCTACTAAGCGTGAGTTAACCCCGGTGACTTGCTAAACAAAGTAGCATTGAGGCTAATCGGGAGATTGACAGAGAGAGAAAAGATGGATTAGAGGAGCCGTACCACCAGTCGAGGTCCCAGTTTCCCCGTTGTTAGCCATGACGTTGAGGAAGCAGCCGAGCCGGAGTCGTGGACGAAGGCGGAGTCGTGTGGTGGCGTAGTCGAGCTGTGGCGGCGCGTGACGCAGCGGCGGCGGCGGTGCTTGGTGTAGGGGCCACAGCGGTGCTTCCCGTCGCTTCAACGCCTCCCCTTAGATCGGATCACCTAGGGTTTTTGGTGGGGATCAAGCACGGCGGCGAACTTCGTATCCCGTGCCCCGGCCCCCACCTACTATTTAATATGGCGCTGTGCGACGGGGGCCCACGTGCCATTGACTTGGCCGTGCGCCCCCGTTCGGGGCGCGTAACCGATTCCGGATCGGTCGTTGGACCGATCCGGATTGAGATCAAACTAACAGAGCTTTCTTCACAAGGACGGCGTCCCTTCACCTTTTAGCTCCATATTGGCAACGCGGCAGGACGAGCAACAATAGTGTGATAGGCAGGTGCAGCAGGCATTCACTTCACATGCGACCCAATCCTATGGCATTTCTTGTAATTTTAACTTCTTCACAAAACGATTCTTACATTTACATTAGGCACTAAGTTGTACCTCACAAATACGAATGTGAAAACTATTCCATTCAGTTTTGTCTCTCTAGTGCCCGATGGCATCCTCCCTCACAAATAGTTGAGAGTTTTTATCCAGCTTTACATTTGGCACTAAGCTGTATTCTCAAAAATAGCTAGGAGTTTTTAGCTAGTTTCAGCTAAGGAGTGAATGCGAAAGCTATTTCATTATTGATCAACACTTGGTAATCTCGTTTCTGAACCGAAACGTACACTTTCATCAGTTCCATAGCTAGCTATTTGACGCTATTCCATCTCTATCTCCTTTTCACTCAAGTACTAACTACGATGTAGTCACCTCGGCTCTCTCACTCTCCGGCGCCCAACGGCATCTGTTTCTTTTCTCACACCACCACTCACACTATTTGCCCATCTCCAGCGGCCGCTCCCCTTCCTTGGCTGCAAGGCTAGTATGTTTTCTCCCTGCATCTCTCCTCATCTTGGTCTGCATTCTCTTTCTAATTTATTGCATGTTCTTTTCTTATTTCTTGTTCCTCATTTGTTTTGCCTTTGTTTACAAAGATCTTCCTAGCTAGTTTCTGCAACAAAACCAGTATATAGTTCTGCAAGTTGTGTCTAACATGCCGTAATTTTTTTCTAGAAAAGGATGTTTACTGGAAGGTGAGAGTACTAATCCAAGCAAAAGGGTTACTTTGAATACTTCTTTCCCTTCTTTGGTCTAGGATTTAGTGCAAATTTGATGAAGTTGAATCTGCAGTATCTGCTTGTTAAATCAACCATACCTGAAGTGTACCGAGAATTAATGTTGAATGAATTCTATGTTGCTCTACAAGGTTGCCCATCTGAACATGCATCATGGTTGGAGCAAGATATGGACCGGTTGTTTTCTAGCCTCGAGTGTGATATGGCCGTTCAGACATGTGTCCTCAAGTAGTATGCTAAAATACATGACGTTATGAAAGCTTTTGTTCAACAGAAGGCGAAGACCACCTATGAGAAACAAGGTACCTACGCGATCAATTTCACCTGAATTGTCTTCATTAAATTTGGAGAGAAGTGGAAAGACTGCGGAAGGAGCTATCCAACAGGAACAAGGAGTTGAGCATCGAGATGGAAAATTTGCGGAGCATCGCGAGAATCAACAGCTGAGAAGATCTCTCATGAGAAGCTCAACTCTGTTAATCCTAGAGGATAAGGCGGGGATACGGTGGTCATTTCCCGTGCCCAGTCCACTGTAGCACAAGGACATGGCTCGCAACGTCGGTCAAAATATCAATGCTGTTGAGAACCGTATTTCGCAATGGCAAAAATATAGAAGCCATTCTAATAATAGCTTTCAAAGGAGCATCTTCCGCAGCTATAGCAATAAATTAAATCCCACTACTGATGTTCTAATTCATTGATGTTGCAAAAACAATTTATTATTGCTAGATTCCATTTATTGTTGTATTAGAAGTTACTATAAATCAGCAATCTATTTCTATCAACGAAATAGTATCCATTTTACCTTAAAGGCACCTCAAACCCTTTTTCTCTAATCCCATTTTTCTTTGTAATTCAGATGGCGGTGGTGGTGTTCGTGCAATTGTATCAGGAACAATGGTTGTAGTAGTTTGATGTTCTAATTCATTGATGTTGAATCAACAATTCAGCATTAAAGATGACAACAGGTAAAATCCGCGCGGATATACACTATATATCCGTACCAGCGAGCAAAAATTCATGCCCGCATCCGCACCTACGACCCGTCACAGGTAGAAAACCATGCTCGTGCCCGCTATCCGCGGGTACTGCATGCCCGCAGGTATGCCTGTGTACCCGCAAGCTTTAGAAAATTAAGCACATTGGCATATTTTAACAGCAAGTATATATTGATATATCAAGAAATATGCATCCATATCTCAACACTAATGCATTATAGTCCAACAAGCAACATGCTAACATCATTTTATTGAACAAACAAATAAAATAGTCTCATACATGATACATCACACCATCATCTCAAGTCATCACACATTAACAGAAATAAAATAATACAACCATGCAAGATTCTTGAGAGCCTGGCACTTGGGAGCTACTAGCCATTGCAACTGCAGAACAATTAAAACGTGCAAACTATTAGAAGAGCTCGTATATTCACATTAGAACAATAAAAATCAGAACATATTAACATCACATATTAACATTAGAAAAGCTCATATTAAATATAGGAAAAAGTCCATATTATTCTCCTCAAGTATCACCAAAGTCTAACTATTTCTCGGTTCAATTTGGCCCCTAAACTATGTCATTTGGTCCAATTTACCTCCTGATACAATTTGCCTTTTCATTTCTCCACATACAAGTGGAATCTTAATTTAAGATTTTGCAGGATTGTAGTGAGCACCACAATGCATGTCACAAAATATATTATGAATTTTTCATCATTATTTTTTCTATAATTATTATTAAATATCGTACCCTATCAAAATAATGATGAATAATATTAGCCTGCATATCATATACTAACATTAGAACAATAAAAATCAGAACAACTAACAAGTAACATCAGTGCATGCAGCAAATAGACCAACAATAATAAACAAGGAAATTTCAGCAGTGCAGAAACATTCTCCTCTCCTAAACAATCAATCCACATCACCGGCAACAGTAGGCTGCCCGGCAGCCGCAAGGAAGGCGGCGGCAGGGCCTTCCTCGATGGATTCCTTGTGCCTCAGGGTGTCTGCTTCAAATATGTTGACGGTGGCGGCGGCTTCCGCGGAGAGGGGCGTTCACTGTCCAAGCGGTTGGATCCGGTGATGGAGTAGCCAGATCTAGCGGCCAGCACCGAGCTGCCAAGGCCCCAGCTCAGATCTACGACCTGGTGTTGTTACGGTGGTATGGTGAGGGGGAACGATGGTTGTGGTCTGTTCGGGCGGCAGGCGGTGTCGGCTATGCTGGCATGGTTTGATCTCTCTCGTCATCCCTTCTTTGATGGTTAGCCTGCTTGAAGTGGCGATGATGTTGTCATGCAGAAGCATTGGGCGAAAGCTATACCTGATTGTTGTGTCGGATCAACAACGATGAAGCTGTTGGGACGTTGTTTCCCTCCATTGAGGCGTTGTTGTGGTACTTTCTACAAAGTTCAGTGGTCCTTCAAGTGAAAACTTAACTCCAGCTCGTCGGATGGGCGGTGATGGCATCATCAACGTTGTGTTCTCCTTGGAGGCGTCATCATGGAGGTTCCCTGTACCAACATCCATTACCTAAAAGGAGGTTATTTATGTGGTTTCTACATTAAAAGATTTGGTAAGCAACAGATAATCTAGACATCAATTTTTTAAGAGAGATGTGTTGGATTGGTACTGCGTAAAGACATTGCAAGGTTGAAACGTGAACGAAGAAGAAGATTGAAGTTTAGTCTTCTAGTTTTCTTTCTTTATTTGAGAGCTTTCTTGTATTTTTGAAATCGCTCATTTTGAGGTTTAGTCTAAAAACTTTTATAATTCTTGGTTATATATATCCACCATGTGGATATAGAGACCAGTTTAATCCTTTATCTAAAAAAATCCACATCACCGTAGATCTATCTTATCTCATTTTACAATAGATATTCAAGATTTGACACAACGAAAAAAATTCGTTCATATGATACTTATTCATTTGTGCATTGGAAGATCAGATCAATCTAGCATTACCTGTGGGGTTGGTGGCCATTGAGAGCTGATGGCCGACTTGGGGTCGGTAGGAAAGCGGCGGCCGGCAGATCCGGAGCAGCCTGGGGGGCGGCAAGCCGCCGCAGGTTCCGAGAGTGGCTTTCCTGGGGCGGTGAGCCGGTGGCAGAGGGGACCTGGCCACCTGGAGCTTGGCCGCTTGGGGCGTGTCGGCATGGAGGACCAGGGCTTCGGGCACCCGGTCCGCTCATTCCTCGCCTCCTCGGTCGATAGGGAGGAGGGAGGAGGGGGGAGCACGGAACGAGCGCCTTGGCCGCCGGCCGGCCGGCGCTCGGTCAGATTTGAGAGAGAGGGAGGGAGTGGAGCTGCGGAGGCCGAAAGGTGAGGCGCACGCACAGGAGGCGGGTGGGAGCGGAGGTTGCGGCTGGAAGCCAGGGAAGGGAATGAGAGTGGGGTGGGGTTGAAAACTTGGTTCCATGTATGAGCGGATTTGGCAGGTTTGGAGGTGTGGATAGTATTTTTTCGGTGAGCAGATATCTATTGGATTCATACTTGTACCCGTACTTGTATCGGTGGGTACATATTTAAACCCGTATCCATATCTGTCGGATTTGCTACCTGCGGCCATGCGGATAATTTCTAGCACTTGCCATCTTTATTCAGCATTGCTAGATTGTATTTATTGTTGTATTAGAGTTACTATAAATCAGCAATCTGTTTCCATCAACGAAATCGTATCCTTTTGAGCTTATAAAGGCATCACAAACCCTTTTTCTCTGATATCATTTTTTTTGGTATACAGATGGCGGTGGTGGTGTTTGTGCAATTGTGCCGGGGAGCAATGTAGAAGACTCCGTATGTTATGATCAAACTTATGCTTTAATGTTGTGGGCACTTCATGTCCTGATTGAAGCCTGCGTTTGGGATTTTCTTGTGCTATGTCTCTGTTCATGAAATTGTTTTAATATTCCATCGGTAGCTGCTGGTTTTATTCAAACCCTGCAAAGGAATGCTTTGGCACTAGCACTTGTCTGGAAATGAGGCAACTTGTACTATCACCGACGGCTGATACTTGGAAGCATGGTCTGGATCCAGAACAACGCAGCCAGTTTTCTCTAGCTTCCAACGAATCCTCCAGGTTTCGGCAAGATGGTTGACTAGACCAAGTGGGGCAATGGACAACAGAGAAAAATGAGAAGTAACAGTGCTAAAAAGTGAATAGATTGCCTTAGATTTGAGCTCTGACAAACACCAAGATATGTGAAGGTGCTGCGCTAACACATACAAGCCCTTTCTGAAAGCCACTGAAATGCCACATGTTCTTCAATACAAGATCGAGGACCCCTTGTTATTCATGCATAGGCAAATCACATATTGCTTTTGAATCGAGAATTGGAATGTCTTTCAATTATTGGCACCCTATATTCAAATATTGATACAATCGTCATTTGGATAAAGGAAAATCATGTTACATTACATGATGGGTTCAAACACAATGAGGGCAGCATGGACCTCAGAGGCTGTGGCTAACTCTGAATAAATGCAGCCTATGCCTGGTGAGCGGTTAGCCATTTTCTGCCCGATCATAGGCATTAGACTTGTGCTTCGGTGCAAAGGTAAATCCTTCCGGAACTTTACCAAGCAACATCTCAGAAATCCTTATCTGTGTAAACAGAACAGATATATCAGCTTTTCAGCCATGTCCTTAATAGTACGTACAGCACCAAGGAAAAAGGAAAAAAGAGTGTTCTGGTTACCCAGTCAGCTGCTGAATCAGATGCCATCAGGGTTTCAAGGTCATCCCGGCCATAGTAGCTTGGTGGCCTCCAGTTCAATCGTTGAGGGATGACATCCAACAGACCAACCGGAATGTAGCGGCAGGTGTAACTTAACCATTCTAGCAAGAAATGGCGTGTTGTCTCCACTCCTGGAAAAAAAATCACAAAACCAGAACACTCAGGAGGTTCATGACTTGACATTGCAACATAGAAAACTGATGCATAATGATCTTATATTGTTTATTACAGAGATGAGAAAAGACAACTCACCTTTGGAATCAGAGCCCCAATGTTCCAGACCAAAATGCACAAAATCTTTAAGAATATTTAATCTCTCACCAGATGTAATGTCCCAATGCCTTTGTTCTTTTATCTCAGTAAATAACCAAGGCTGTGAAGCGTCATGCATCAGCACAGAATCAGTCATACAACATACATAAAGCCATGCCACTATAGGCATGGATATTCGTGAGGAACAAAAGCAAGTTAGTAATAACAACTATAAACAAAAAAAAAACTCAGCCTGCGGGGGGAAGAAACCCCCGAGCATTGAATAAGAGAAGACCTATCACGCAGGCCAAGAAAACCCCCCGAACCCCTGCCCCACCTGATGAGGACATCACTCCTTTGGATATACAAGAGGTTCCTTCGCTGGACATTCAAACCATTCAAGCTCCAATCACAAGAGCTCGCGCGCGACAATTAAATTTAGAGGTGAGCTCGCTCCTAAGCGTTTCTGTTAATAATTGTGAGAATGGTTTGCTACCTAATTTTTACAATGTGATTAGGAACCAAGGAGAGGTCCAGGGAACACATGGAGAGGAGCATGGAGGTGTGGAGGAACAGCAACGGCCGCCAAGCCACATGGAGACCCAATCCAATTTAACTTCGAGTCCACCTCGGAGTCCAGGAGCAGCCTGATGTAAATTGGACGCCCAGGCCACATCCGGAGTCCGAATTCGACGATCCACATATGGACGGAAAGATAATTTCATGGAGCTTCTATTGGCGTTGGTTTCAGGTCCAAACTCCTTCTGAGTCGTCGGAAATTGTCCGAGGAAGTTGGCGTCCAGATTCTGTCCCGGTGCTGCGACATCGTATTTTGGCCTTTGGGCCGTGTATCTTTGTTGAGCCCATTAGGGGCGCGTCCAGGGGGAAGCCACGCCCCTATCCCCTATATATCAGCAGCCACCGCCCTCATTAGGGTTTGGGTTTTGCTTTAGATCAATCTGTCTTGAACAGTCGCCGTCTTTCGGTTTGTAGAACCCCAACTTTCGAACTTAATCATTCATCTGCAGTTGTCACTTAAATTTGAGTGCTGCGTTTCTTTCGAGTTCTTGCTTGTGTTCTTCGTTTCGCAGGCAGGGATTAGCCTTCTCGGCGAGGTCAACCGGATTGTGACTACGGTTGATAACCAGAGGAGTTGTGGTGCTAAGATTGCGGGGTTCGAGTTGCTGACTTGAAGTCGGATCGGTGTGTCGCATTCCGACCAAAACGAGTTTTCCTTCACCTGACGGAAGATCGGGCACCCCCGTTCATATCAAGTGGTAATCAGAGACTCAGGTATTCCCGTCAGGCTTACCCTAGTTTAGTTTGTTCCATCGTCCTATAACCCCAGAAAATTGCCATACAAAAAAATATTCCGCTGTCCTAGAACCTTTGTTTAGCCTTTGCAATTTCGTTTTCAGACTTGCTTTGTTCAGTTTGTGTCCGTAGTCGAGTCGTGTTGCTGGTTTAGGGTTTGTCTTCGTCGTAGTTCAACCGCACCATCGCTCTATTTTTGTTTCCGCCGCTGTCCCATCCACCATTACCCAGATCCCAAGTCGATCCATCCCATTACTCGACTTGCCCTCGCTAGCCGCCTTGTGTGAACTCTCGCCGCGCCAGCCCTAGATAGGTTGCGAGCCGCCTTGTGCCTTCCGCCTTGCACCGCAGCCCCCCTTGGTTTCATCTGGCGATTACCCTAGCCGCTGCTGATCTATCTGCCGGGTTGTGCCTTCGAAACAAAACATAACTTGAGATACCTTCCATAAAACAGGCATAACTTTTCGCTCGGTTCTCCGTTTTGACTGAAATTTTTACAGGAGCTTGGCAACGAAAAGTTGCACATACGATTCACCAGGCTTCACCGGTCAGGCCGATCTCAAAAAATTCAAAAAAAATCAGGAAGATAATTAAAAAAATTCAGTTTCTGTCCGGCACGCTTTTCGGCATACCTGTTTGATTTTCTGTAGACCACACCTGATCTCTGTTTCAGGTGAAACTTGGTGTGGTTCCTATTCTGGTGTTGCTTGTGCTGAGAAAAATATCAAAAAAATCATTGAAAAAAGAAAATCGAAATCAACTAGGCTTTGCACTAGTGCCTTTTTGGCATTGCTAGTACAATATTTACGGTACTGCCATTCTGCTTGTTCTGTGAGTTTCTTCCATTGTTCTTTATTCCAACTTGTTGTGCTACACGTAGGACACGTCTTAGCCAGCAATTGTGACTTGTACTTTGGATATTTATTGAACTTTGCTCATCTGCACTCGATTTTGTTCCACATACACATACATATTGTGCCTGTCCTACAGCTCCATATACATACACTTCATCTCAGTGCAGCGAAGGACCCTTGCAATCTTGGTACCCTCTTCTCACAGGTTTTTCACCATCCACCGGTTGTACCATCCCACTGCTTGTGTTGGTAAGAACTTAGTAAGAACTTGGTAAGACGCGTGTGAGGGTGTGATTCCACCAACAAACCCACCTAGTTCATAGGGTCTTTTTGTTTCACTCACCATGCCGGACGACAGGCCTATTTTGTCTAGTGAATTGCAGACCATGATGGACGAACTCAAGGAGTTTTTCGCTAAGGAGATAAATAAGGTGGCGCAAGACGTCCAAGGGGCCAATCATACGATTGAGGGGGTGAACAAACGCCTCTCTACACTGACGGACAGGGTTCAACGTCTTGAAGTCAACCCTTCCAAGAGCAAAGACGACGATGATGACTGGCTAGAGGATGATGATGACATCATTTTTGGGTCTGATGGCGAGCCTGATATGGCTAAGACTCGTGCGGAGAAGGTCCGTCGTCAACGTCTTCGCAAGAATAAAACAGGTATGGGAGGAATCAAACATCGGCGCACTACAGGTAATGATGACCCTTATGCCAAAGTCAAATTTACCATACCTTCTTTCCATGGTCGTTATGATGCAGAGGAATACTTAGATTGGGAGATGACTGTTGAACAAAAATTTGCTTCCCATCTTGTTCCTGACCAACATAGGGTTAGACAAGCCACTAGTGAATTTAAAGATTTTGCTATAATCTGGTGGCAAGAATGTGCTCAATTAAATATACAACCTGATTCATGGGACGCGCTTAAGATAGCAATGCGTGATCGTTTTGTTCCTGCATCTTATAAACGTGATATGCGTAAGAAATTACAACGTTTAGATCAGGGTGATATGTCTGTTCAGGAGTATTACGCAGAGCTTCAAAAGGGCATGGTTCGATGTGGTGTAGTTGAGGATGCTGAGGATAAAGTGTGTCGTTTTTATGGTGGTTTGAAACGTGAAATTCAGGACATTGTTGACTATAAATCTTTTACTACCACCAACCAGTTGTTCCAGCTTGCTATGCTTGCAGAAAAAGAATTGCAGGGACGACAACAACAGCAGCCTCAGAGCAGGAGCACCCCCAACAGATCCTACATGCCCAAATCTTTTACTCCCAAAGGACCTTCCACTTCCACGGTGGTGTCACCAGCTCCAGCAACCACGCCCGCCGCTGGTAAGTCTCGTGTGCAGGAACAGACCAAGAGTGCTTCCCCAGCAGCGCGCTCTTCCTCTGGCATTCAGTGCCATCGTTGTCAGGGCTTTGGCCATGTGATTCGAGAATGCCCAAGCAAGCGGACATACATTGCCACTGCTGATGGTGGCTACGTCAGTACTTCGGATGCTGAGGACGACACTGAAGATGTCCCACCTTCTAATGAGGGTCTTTCATTGAGTGCGGGTGATGCGGGCTCTCAGCGGATTTGTATTGTCCACCGTGTCCTCAGTACACAATTGGGACAGGCAGACAAGATGCAACGCCATAATTTGTTCCAGATTTTATTTGTGATCCACGATCGGCGTGCACGTGTAATCATTGATGGAGGCAGCTGCAACAACCTGGTTAGTGCTGATTTGGTCCAGAAGTTGGGTTTAGCCACACGTCCTCATAAACATCCTTACCATGTTCAGTGGCTAAATGACTCAGGTAAGGTTAAGGTAAATCAAACTGCACGGGTGCATTTTTCTCTTGGTCCATATTCTGATTATGCAGATTGTGATGTGGTACCCATGGACGCATGTTCGCTTTTGTTGGGTCGTCCATCGGAATTTGATAATGATGCTGTCCACCATGGTAGAAGTAACACATACACACTTATGTATAAGGGCCAGAAAATCACTTTGCACCCAATGACCCCTGCTGAAATTGTACAAGCTGATAAAGAACGACTTGCTTCACCTGATGTTGCTGCCCCAGTTGCAACCCAGGCCGCTATTAAATTGAAAACTCATAATATGCTTGTAACCAAATCTGATCTATATGATATGGATGTTTCTACTGTGTGCTATGCTTTGATATGTAAGGATGCTTTATGTCCTATTCGTGATATAGCTAGCACTTTGCCTCCTGCGGTCGCTGACATGTTGCAGGCGTATGAGGATGTGTTTCCAAATGAGCTACCACCAGGGTTGCCACCTTTGAGAGGTATTGAGCACCAAATTGATTTGATTCCGGGAGCGTCTTTGCCCAACCGAGCAGCTTACAGGACCAATCCCGAGGAGACTAAAGAGATTCAGCGACAAGTCCAAGAGCTTTTGGACCGCGGGTATGTGCGTGAGAGCCTTAGTCCTTGTTCTGTACCTGTGCTTTTGGTTCCTAAGAAAGATGGTACATGGCGCATGTGTGTAGATTGTAGAGCCATTAACAACATAACTATTCGATACCGTCATCCTATACCTCGGTTAGATGATATGCTTGATGAGTTAAGTGGCTCTATAATTTTTACAAAGATTGATTTGCGTAGTGGATACCACCAGATTCGCATGAAGTTGGGTGATGAATGGAAAACTGCTTTTAAGACAAAATTTGGTTTATATGAGTGGTTAGTGATGCCTTTTGGTTTAACTAATGCACCTAGCACTTTCATGCGTTTGATGAATGAGGTTTTACGTGCTTTCATTGGTAAATTTGTGGTGGTTTATTTTGATGATATCTTGATATATAGCACGTCACATGAGGAACATTTGGATCATCTACGTGCTGTTTTTGACGCCTTGAGAGCGGCAAGCTTGTATGCTAACCTTGAGAAGTGCATTTTTTGCACCGATCGAGTTGCTTTTCTTGGCTATGTTGTGACTCCTCAGGGTATTGAAGTGGATGGTGCAAAGATTGATGCCATTAGGAGCTGGCCTACTCCTCAGACTATTACACAGGTACGAAGTTTTCTTGGTCTTGCAGGGTTCTATCGGCGTTTTGTGAGAGATTTCAGCACCATTGCTGCCCCACTACATGAGTTGACGAAGAAAGGTGTTTCTTTCCATTGGGGCCCAGCACAAGATAAAGCTTTTGATACTTTGAAAGCGCGGCTTACTTCGGCGCCCTTGCTGCAACTTCCTGACTTTGGTAAGACTTTTGAGCTTGAATGTGATGCCAGTGGCGTTGGCATTGGTGGCTTGTTGATGCAAGGAGGTAAACCTGTTGCTTATTTTAGTGAGAAATTGAATGGGCCTACTCTGAATTATTCCACGTATGATAAAGAATTTTATGCTCTTGTTCGTTCTCTAGAGACGTGGCAACATTATTTATGGCCTAAGGAATTCATTATTCATTCTGATCATGAATCACTTAAGTACCTTCGCATGCAAAATAAACTGAACCGTAGACATGCCAAGTGGGTTGAATTTATTGAATCTTTTCCATACATTATTCACCACAAGAAAGGGAAAGATAATATTATTGCTGATGCCTTGTCTCGTCGTTACACCATGTTGTCTCAACTTGATTGTCGCATTTTTGGATTTGAGTCGATTAAGGGACAGTATGAACTTGATGCTGCTTTTAAAGATGTGCTCCTAAATTGTAAAGAGGGTCGTGCTTGGAATAAATATGTGCTGAATGATGGGTATTTGTTTAGAGCTAACCGCCTATGCATTCCAGTTGGATCCGTTCGTCTTCTCTTGTTGCAGGAAGCACATGGTGGAGGGTTGATGGGTCACTTTGGGGCCACAAAGACGTTGGATGTGTTGGCCAACCATTTCTTTTGGCCACAGATGAGGCGAGATGTTCAGAGGTTCGTGAGTCGTTGCACTACATGTCAAAAGGCTAAGTCACACTTGAATCCACATGGTTTGTATATGCCTCTTCCTGTTCCTTCTATTCCTTGGGCGGATATTTCTATGGATTTTGTGTTAGGATTGCCTAGGACTAAGAGGGGGAGAGATAGCGTTTTTGTTGTGGTGGATCGGTTTTCTAAAATGGCACATTTTATACCATGTCATAAAAGTGATGATGCTGTTCATATTGCTGACCTCTTTTTCCAAGAGATTGTACGCTTGCATGGTATGCCTTCTACTATTGTTTCAGATCGTGATGCAAAGTTTTTGAGTCACTTCTGGCGTACTTTGTGGAACAAGTTGGGTACAAAATTGTTATTTTCTACCACTTGTCATCCGCAAACTGATGGCCAAACGGAGGTGGTGAACCGTACCTTGGGGACCATGTTGAGGGCTGTTTTAAAGAAGAATTTGAAGATGTGGGACGAATGTTTGCCTCATGTGGAGTTTGCCTACAATCGAGCAACACATTCTACCACCAAGGTAAGTCCTTTTCAGGTAGTGTATGGTTTTAACCCTCGAGCTCCTATTGATATTTTACCTTTGCCTACTAGTGAGCGAATTCATAGTGAGGCTAAAGACCGTGCTGAATTTATATTGAAAATACATGAAACAACTAAGCACAATATTGAAAAGATGATTGAAAAATATAGAGTTGCTGGTAGCAAAGGTAAGAAAGAATTAAAGTTTGAACCGGGTGATCTTGTGTGGTTGCACTTGAGAAAAGAACGTTTTCCAGATTTGAGGAAGTCTAAGTTAATGCCAAGAGCTGATGGTCCATTCAAAATACTTGAGAAAATTAATGATAATGCATACAAACTTGAGTTGCCTGCCGAATTCGGGGTTAGTACCACCTTTAATATTTCAGATTTGAAACCTTACTTGGGAGAAGAGGATGAGCTTGAGTCGAGGACGACTCCGATTCTAGCGGGGGAGGATGATGAGGACATCACTCCTTTGGATATACAAGAGGTTCCTTCGCTGGACATTCAAACCATTCAAGCTCCAATCACAAGAGCTCGCGCGCGACAATTAAATTTAGAGGTGAGCTCGCTCCTAAGCGTTTCTGTTAATAATTGTGAGAATGGTTTGCTACCTAATTTTTACAATGTGATTAGGAACCAAGGAGAGGTCCAGGGAACACATGGAGAGGAGCATGGAGGTGTGGAGGAACAGCAACGGCCGCCAAGCCACATGGAGACCCAATCCAATTTAACTTCGAGTCCACCTCGGAGTCCAGGAGCAGCCTGATGTAAATTGGACGCCCAGGCCACATCCGGAGTCCGAATTCGACGATCCACATATGGACGGAAAGATAATTTCATGGAGCTTCTATTGGCGTTGGTTTCAGGTCCAAACTCCTTCTGAGTCGTCGGAAATTGTCCGAGGAAGTTGGCGTCCAGATTCTGTCCCGGTGCTGCGACATCGTATTTTGGCCTTTGGGCCGTGTATCTTTGTTGAGCCCATTAGGGGCGCGTCCAGGGGGAAGCCACGCCCCTATCCCCTATATATCAGCAGCCACCGCCCTCATTAGGGTTTGGGTTTTGCTTTAGATCAATCTGTCTTGAACAGTCGCCGTCTTTCGGTTTGTAGAACCCCAACTTTCGAACTTAATCATTCATCTGCAGTTGTCACTTAAATTTGAGTGCTGCGTTTCTTTCGAGTTCTTGCTTGTGTTCTTCGTTTCGCAGGCAGGGATTAGCCTTCTCGGCGAGGTCAACCGGATTGTGACTACGGTTGATAACCAGAGGAGTTGTGGTGCTAAGATTGCGGGGTTCGAGTTGCTGACTTGAAGCCGGATCGGTGTGTCGCATTCCGACCAAAACGAGTTTTCCTTCACCTGACGGAAGATCGGGCACCCCCGTTCATATCACCACCCTTACATAGGGGCGCTGTTACCCGAGTGAGTGCGGGCCGGGACCTTCCTTTATACTTTGGTGTGGTGGCAGGCAAGGGGATTTTTTTAACCCCAGGCTGAAATTCACTCCCACGAGGAGTCGAACTCAGGATCTGGGGAGTGCTACTAAGGCCATCTAATCAAGTGAGCTAGAGACCCGTTCGCACAACTATGAACAAAGAATGGGGCATATTATAGCAGCACAGAAAGTATGCATTTGTCTCCTGCAGTGGTGGAATGAACTTGATATGTCAATCTCATTTACGATTTTTTAGCAGGAGGTTAAAATTCCTATCCTTTTAACCAGCAAATCTCAACCCTATTACCTGATTTTGCTAGTTAGGTGTTAGAATGGCTTTCAAAGAAATTTACTGCCATTGTCTTGCATGTGATATGTTAATGATTTGCATGTGTAAATACTGATGGTGATCAGGCTATTATCCATGAACATCCTGGTATGTTCTAAAGAAGTTAAATGAAATTTATTAAGCTAATAACTGCATACAACAAACCATGTCAGGTCTGCAAACCTGACATGGAAGAGGTGGTAAAGAGACATTTGATAGAACGAAAATACCAAAAGGATAAGAGTGCGTACAAAGCAACAATCCATATGCATGAACGACGCCCTAGGCTATTAATCTAGTCGGTTCAGTGTAGTTGCAAAGTTGCCATTCTAACTTCAGAAGAGGGGTTTGAGATAAAACAGAAGATATTATTAACACCATGCTTCCCTACCTAATGTCCGTGGTAGGATTCAAAGCAGCTTTGGTTGACTGACAAGTAGACCACTTAAAGGGCATGAACTGCTGGACACACCCTCTTAGAGCATCTCGGGCAGATTACCCATACCTTGTACCAAAAAACTCTCTCCATAACCAATATTTTTGAATTTTTGGTGATGGTTGATGCAGCATACTACCAAAATCCA
>NC_038048.1:2723465-2725965 GCF_002211085.1 Panicum hallii | reverse complement strand
GTAGGACAGAACAAAAGAATTGTATCGGCAGTAGCCGATATTAGAAAGGTAACAACCGTATCAGCTAATCAGCCGATGGTAGAAGTATCGACTGACAGCTGTTACGCAGAAACGTCATAGGCTTAAAGAAAACGGATGCTAAGTGGTTGGGTTGATAACCTGACACTGAAGCATAACTGTTGAGACGTATTAGCTCAGTAATAGATGCACACGGACTAACAAGGATCTATATACGACAAGGAACTTAAGGAAACAACAATGAAGACATGGACAATGTCTTGATGGTAGGGATATGAGCACTAGGGTGATAGGATTAACTAACTGTCACACTTCTCCACTTAAAACATACATCCTATAATTTATCTTTTCAGCTATAACACAAGCATACAATATAAAGCACAATAAAACAGTCATTCCCTAACATTTGACCTAGACCACACATCAAAGACTTTAACTCAAGATCATAACATAAAACTTGTAGAGTTTGACTTAGGGTTTCAAACAAAACCGATTTTACATTTTTATGAACTTCCTACGAAAATCTATGAAATGTAGAAGTTCACTGATTTGAATAAAGAAAGCTCTGGAAATCTTACAGAAAACACCTTAGAACTTTCTAAACCAAAGCAATTAAGTCCCTGGTCGGGGAAAACAGATAACAGGAAGATAACGACGATATTCCGGCAAAAGAATCGCCGGCATTAGGAAGATTCAGCGGATCAGGGCAAACCTTGGGGTAGCCTTGGTTGTGGAAGAGAATGGGCGGAAAGTGAATTCCCGCAATGAACAGAATCAGCGATAAGATGAGCTCGACGATGACGAGATTCCGTGGGTGACGAAGAAGCTTGCCGGGAATTGTAGTGGGTAGAAAATGGCCGAAGAGATAATCCCTGCGGTGATTTGTGGTCTTGCTCGGCGATCGACGAGGGATAGGAGCTGCTGGATGTCATGGATCCCTGGGGCGAAATGACAGAGTCGGATTGGTTCGCTAGGACAACTCCTCCGCGAACCTCCAAGGTCCAACTGCTCACGAGCTAAACCTTCTTTTGCCTACGCACGTGTGCCACTGAAACACGGCCGGCACACCCGCATAGCTCCCTGCAGGACTGCCGTGTTTGGTTGCATCGAGGCTCCTCCGAGCTCGTCACGCCTGACTGCCGCCTTCGCTCCACAACTTCTTCTTCCGACTTGCCGCGCCATAAGCGCTTCTCCGCCTCCGCGAGGATCGAGGGAGCAAGCCGTGCGTGGTTCCTCTGAGCTCATCGCATCCGGTCACCACCTCCACACATCATCGCTCTGCACGTCGTCGCCCTGCATGGTTATTTTTCTTCCTCCTGTTGCCGGGCCCGCACTCGCCTCGGCCTTGCCGCGTCGCAGGTCCCTCCGCGGCCGTCCTTGCCAAGTTACCGTCATGTGCGGCCTCGTTGCCCTCCGTGCGGGTCTGTCCCGAGCCGCCACGCCTCAGCTCCCTCCGCGCATGCCCGAACCGCGCGCGTCCTTGGCCCGCATCGCGCTGCTACTCACGCGTGTGAATCCGCCCTACGCGCCACTGCTCGCTCCGGGCCGTTCGCCTCCGCTCGGGTTCTGCTCTTGCGCTCACACGCCTACGCTGCCTGCATCTGCGCCGTGCTTGCTCCAACGCCTGTTCCTGCCCAGCTCCCGCGCTCACTCCGAGCCTCCGAGCCGCAAACGCACGCCTGCACTGGCCCAACGCCCGGCCTCGCTCCGCCCTTCATCAGCGCCCGAGCTCGACGCCTGTGCCGCTCACCAGTCACCCAGCACCGCACCTGCACACGCTGCTGCTCCACCCCTGCATCACCGGCCCTGCTCCAGCGCCCTAGCTCCTGCACATCATCGCACTTCCTGCGCGTGCGCCTGCACCAGCTCAGCGCCGGCGTTCTGCCCCTGGGCCCGCCCGCGCCGTGCACCTGCTCTCGCTCCGCGCGCCTGCGCACACGCGCCCGCGCCGTGCGCCTGCGCGCCGCTCGCCCCCGCTCCCGCCCAGCACCTGCGCCGGGCCCGCACGCCTATCTCCTGTGCGCCGGCCTCCGCACCCGAACCGAGCCGCCCGGGCGCCCGCGCTGCGCTCGCTGCTCACCCCCCGCGCGCGCCCGCACGCCGGCCAGCGCGCTTCGCCCGCGAGCTGCAGCCGCCTGCCGCGCCAGCCGCCGCCCGCCGCTCGGCTCCTGCCGAGCCACCCGCTGCCGCTTGCTACGCTTGGATCCCGAGTGCCTGCCAGCGCCCTGTGCCTGTGCCCGTGGAGGAGAGAGAGGGGAACTTGGGTGGAGATAGGGATGAAGCCAGGGATATGCTGCCGGTGTGGATAAGGAGGCACCAGGGAAAAGAAAAACAGAGGAGAAGAAGGGATGGAATTCTCCAAGGACTTATACGTAATTATAGATAACTGCAAGGGCCTGTCTGTAAAACAAAATTTCCCATTGATTTAAAACCCTAATGGAGAAATGCCCAAAACGAAAGTTGGAGAGTTTTTCAAACTCTA
>NC_038048.1:2698465-2718465 GCF_002211085.1 Panicum hallii | reverse complement strand
TCCAGGGTTGGCAGGCCGTTAAGCAGAAAAGATAACTCTTCCCGAGGCCCCCGCCGGCGTCTCCGGACTTCCTAACGTCGCCGTCAACCGCCACGTCCCGGATCGGGAAATCTTAACCCGATTCCCTTTCGGGCAACACGCGGGATCGCGCTGTCAGCCGGGGTTACCCCGTCCCTTAGGATCGGCTTACCCATGTGCAAGTGCCGTTCACATGGAACCTTTCTCCTCTTCGGCCTTCAAAGTTCTCATTTGAATATTTGCTACTACCACCAAGATCTGCACCGACGGCCGCTCCGCCCAGGCTCGCGCCCCGGGTTTTGCAGCGGCCGCCGTGCCCTCCTACTCATCAGGGCATGGCGCTCGCCCAAATGGCCGGGTGTGGGTCGCGGGCTTTAGCGCCATCCATTTTCGGGGCTAGTTCATTCGGCAGGTGAGTTGTTACACACTCCTTAGCGGATTTCGACTTCCATGACCACCGTCCTGCTGTCTTAATCGACCAACACCCTTTGTGGGTTCTAGGTTAGCGCGCAGTTCGGCACCGTAACCCGCTTCCAGTTCATCCCGCATCGCCAGTTCTGCTTACCAAAAATGGCCCACTTGGAGCTCCCGATTCCATGGCACGGCTCACCGGAGCAGCCGTGCCGTCCTACCTATTTAAAGTTTGAGAATAGGTCGAGGGCGTTGCGCCCCCGATGCCTCTAATCATTGGCTTTACCCGATAGAACTCGTAATGGGCTCCAACTATCCTAAGGGAAACTTCGGAGGGAACCAGCTACTAGATGGTTCGGTTAGTCTTTCGCCCCTATACCCAAGTCAGACGAACAATTTGCACGTCAGTATCGCTTGGAGCCTCCACCAGAGTTTCCTCTAGCTTCGCCCTGCTCAGGCATAGTTCACCATCTTTCGGGTCCCGACTGGCGGGCTCCAACTCGAACCCTTCACAGAAGATTAGGGTCGGGAAGCGGTGCGGCTTGTGAGGGCCTCCCGCTCGTCAGCTTCCTTGCGCATCCCAGGTTTAAGAACCCGTCGACTCGCACGCATGTCAGACTCCTTGGTCCGTGTTTCAAGACGGGTCAGATGGGGAGCCCGCAGGCCGTTGCAGCGCAGCATCCCGAGGGACACGCCGTTAGGCGCGCAAGAACCGGCCGTGCCGACGACGGCTACTGGAGGCACCTAAGGCCCCCAGGCTTAGGCCGCCGGTGCAACCGACAACAGTCCACGCCCCGAGCCGATCGGCGGACCACCAGAAGCCGTTCCGCATACGACCGGGGCGCATCGCCGGCCCCCATCCGCTTCCCTCGCGGCAATTTCAAGCACTCTTTGACTCTCTTTTCAAAGTCCTTTTCATCTTTCCCTCGTGGCACTTGTTCGCTATTGGTCTCTCGCCTGTATTTAGCCTTGGACGGAGTTTACCGCCCGATTTGGGCTGCATTCCCAAACAACCCGACTCGTTGACGGCGCCTCGTGGTGAGACTCGGTCGTATAGTGACCAGCACTAGCCAACCGGATCTGTTTCAATCCAAGCCGCACAAGCCAGCGTATAACCATCTCCCTCACCAAACTCAGTCGTATAGTGACCGGCCTTAGCCTACCGATGCAAATATTCAAACGCTCGAGGATTGGGTTCAAGCACATGTCACATTCCATCAACTCCCCAAGCACGTACTTTGGAAACGAGAATAAAATCCTCAAGAATCCTTTGTGCGATTTTGGGAAATGAGGTCAACGACACACGAGTGACCATCCAAATCTTCGAACAATAGAAACCCACACCGGCTAGCCTTAGCAAGCCCCTATACCACCTTGCTTGTTGGTGCAGTGCTGCGAGGCATAGGGACTGATTCGAGCACATGACGCATTCCGTCAACTCCCCAAGCACGTACGCTGGAAATGAGGATAAAATCCTCAAGGAACCATTGTGCGATTTTGGGAAATGAGGTCAACAACACATGACCATCTCAATCTCTAAGCACACGAAACCCAGGGACGGATTCAAGCACATGTCACATTCCGTCAACTCCCCAAGCACGTACGCTAGAAACAAGAATAAAATTCTCAAGAATCCGTTGTACAAACTTGGAAAATGAGGTCAACAACACATGACCGTCTCAATCCCTAAAGCACACGAAGCCCACACCGGCTGACTGAACGAATTCAGTTCACCTAGCCGAAAACCATGATGTTGCCTGCCATGGCCGAACACACCGTGGTTAGGAGGGTGCTGCTAGGAGTGCTGGAAACAACCCGAAACATATGGCCAGACATTGTTTCCCCATCACCCGTTCACCACATCGGCTCCCCCCTACTATACCCGGGGGGCATCCCCCCCACCCAAAAGTTCTGGGAATTTTTCAGCCTTCTGGGCGCATAGTTTTGGGGGTTTGCCTGAAACGCCTGTGATAAGGCGAGATAACAGGTCTGGGCTCAAAATCTGGGCAGTTTTCTGTTCGGGGTCATGTGAGAGTTCGTAAACTCAGCCTCCATCACATCTGTAGGCCGTTTTTTCTGTTCTTGTTCCATTTTGTCCCCACTGAACCTGATTCCATGTTTTAAGTCGTTTTGGGTCATTTCCACTTTTTTGCCAAGTTGACATACCGATTGGCCGTTCGGCCTAGGTGTTTTGCCTCTCGAGACCTACAACACACGTGTGACGGCTGAATTCATCCCTCCATCTTCCATTTCTACCCGTTTGCATATGATTTCATGTTTGGGTGTCGTTTCCAAACGTTTTCACCGAAATTGGGTTTTTTCGTTCCGGTCGCCCGTCAGCCCGTTTTTGGCCTGCCGTGAGATATAGCACACGGTTTTCGACCGTTTTCACCCGTGGCCGTTTCATCCCTCCATCTTCCGTCTCCCCCCATTTGCATATGATTCCATGTCCTGGTGTCGTTTCCAAATGTTTTTATCGAAATTGGCTGTTTTTGTTCTGGTCACCCGTCAGCCCATTTTTGGCCTCCCATCAGCTATAGCATGCGGTTTTCGACTGTTTTCACCCGTGGTCGTTTTCATCCCCCCATCTTCCATTTCTACTCATTTGCAGATGATTCCATGTCTAGGTGTCATTTCCAAATGTTTCACCGAAATCGGCTATTTTTGTTCCGGTCGCCCGTCAGCCCGTGTTTGCATCCCGTGAGCTATAGCACACGGTTTTCGACCATTTTCACCCGCGGCCATTTTCATCCCCCATCTTCCGTCTTCCCCCGTTTGCATATTATTCCATGTATGGGTGTCGTTTCCAAACGTTTTCACCAAAATCGGCTATTTTTCGTTCCGGTCGCCCATCAGCCCATTTTTGTCCTCCCGAGAGCTACAGCACACGGTTTTCAACCATTTTCATCCGCGGCCGTTTTCATCCCTCCATCTTCCATCTCCCCCCGTTTGCATATGATTCAATGTCTTGGTGTCATTTCCAAATTTTTTCACCAAAATCGGTTGTTTTCGTTCCGGTCACCCGTCAGCCCGTTTTTGGCCTCCCGTGCACATGATTTTCGACCGTGTTAGCCTGTGGCCGTTTTTATCCCTCCATGATCCATCTCCACCCATATGCGTATGACTCCATATCTGGGTGTCATTTATAACCGTTTGCACCGAACTCGTCCATTTTTTTTTCCGATCACTGGTCGCAAGGAAAACTCGGCCTCCCGTGACAGCACACGATTTTCTGATCGTGGTCATTCACGTGCCTGAATGCTCCGTTTGCATAAGATTCAATGTCTGGTTGTCTACTACCGAACAAGTGGACATAGCTGCTCTTGGAACATGTTGAATTTTGCACGCGCTGCATTGCCCGAACACTTTGGGCGCGGCCTCTTGTTATACTTGGGTACTTGGTGACTTGTGTTGTTTTGCCTTGTGTGGCTTCTCTTATTTTCACTATGGGTTGCTCGCAACGTCTTTGCCCTTCGCGGCGAGCTCGAGCCTAAAGATGTGAATGGGGGTAGAGGGGGGAGGGACGAATCCGTGCGACGCGGGGCTGGATCTCAGTGGATCGTGGCAGCAAGGCCACTCTGCCACTTACAATGCCCCGTCGCGTATTTAAGTCATCTGCAAAGGATTCAGCCTGCCGCCCGTGAGGAAGGGAGCTTCGAGGCGGCCTGCCACGGCTCATCGGCCGAGCAGGCTGAGCCAATGGCACGAGCCCTTGGGGCGCGAACGCCCTAATGTGGGTCGGGGCGAGCGGCGGGCACAGGCGCCGGTTGCTAGCTTGGATTCTGACTTAGAGGCGTTCAGTCATAATCCGACACACGGTAGCTTCGCGCCACTGGCTTTTCAACCAAGCGCGATGACCAATTGTGTGAATCAACGGTTCCTCTCGTACTAGGTTGAATTACTATCGCGGCACGGTCATCAGTAGGATAAAACTAACCTGTCTCACGACGGTCTAAACCCAGCTCACGTTCCCTATTGGTGGGTGAACAATCCAACTATGACAGTTCATGTATATGTAACCTAGGTACATAATTTGTTAGTGTGAAATATGTGCTTGTTTGTGTTGTGTGAAGCTTTTGAAAATTTAATGTGCAAGTAAAAAGGGTATTTTTGTAATTATAGAAAAACCTAGGGTTGTTTTTGTAAATGTATTTGAATAGGAGCTAAATTCAAATAAGTGAAGGGTAGTTTTGCAAACATGTTTTTCTTGTTTATCCCTTGTAAAAAAATATATATTATCCAAAGGTTCCATTTGAAATGTGTGTGTTGAAGTGTGTAAAATTTTTGGGTAAAATGGTAAAAGTAAGGGTGTTTATGTAATTTTATAAAAGTACAAGTCCTTTTATGCAAGTTTCTGATTTATAAAAGTAACGTTCGAAATTACTCAGGACTAAAGTATAAAAGTGCAAGTCATCATGACATGTCATAAATGTTTGCATTTAGGTCCTGAATTTTATAAAGTTTCATTCTTTAGGACAAAAGCAATTCAAATCCGACTTTTGTTCAAAGATTCACATGTAAAAATATAAGTTTTGAGTTTTTGAACTTGGGCCCTAAAGCAATGTTGTAGAGTTTGAAAAACTCTCCAACTATCGTTTTGGGCATTTCTTCATTCGGGTTTTAAATCGATGGGAAAATTTGCTTTACAAACAAGTCCCTGCAATTTCTGATTTTACGCATAGGTCCTTGGGGAAATCCATTCCCCCTTCTCCTCTGTTCTCTTATCACCGGCACCTTATCTTCTTCCCTGCCGTCTCCTTCTTTCCCTCCTCTCACGGGCAGCACACCTATCCCCTTCTGCTTTTTCCCCTCCCTCTCTCTTCTATCCACAGACGCAGGGAGCAGCAGGCAGCAGCTGCAGTGGCTCGCGGCGCCAGGTCGGGGGAGGAGGCGCGCGGCGCGCACTGGTGGGCGGCCCCACGCGGGGCGCAGCGCGGCCGGCGGCGCGGCTCGGTGCAGGCGCGCGCGACCGCGTGCGGCTCGGGAGGCCGGCCGCGGGAGGAGCGGCGGCTCGCGGCGCGCGGGACGCGCGGAGGCTGGCGGGCGCTCGGGGCCGGCGGTGGCCTAGGCGAACGAGCGCGCGCAGGAGCCGGAGGCGAGCCGGCGGCAGCAGGCGTGGGCGTGGCGGCTTGCGGGCAGAGGCGCGTGGGCGCGGGCTCGGGCCGCGGAAGCTGGGCGCGCGGGCAGCGGCAGGCGCAGGCGCGGGGCGGCCAGAGCCTAGGCGGCGCGGGCGTTGGGCGGCGCGCCGTACGGGCAGGCTCGTGCGGGAGCGCGGCAGCGGGTGGCTCCAGGCGTGGCGCGGATCGGTGTGCGGAGCGCGCGTGGCAGTAGGCGTGCGCGACGCGGAGGAGTGTGTGAGCAAGTGCTATGTGCGGCGACTCGGCTGGGGCGCGGACACAGGGAGCCAGCGAGGGTGTGGTAGTGGCGCGGGCGAGCACGCGCAGATGGAGCGGAGGCCGAGTAGGCAGGCGCGCGAGTGGCTCGCGGCGTGAACGTGCAAGCCCAGGAGGCGCTGGCTCAGTCGGCAGCAGGAGCGTGCGAACGCTAGGCGGCCGGAGTAGAAGCGTGGGCGCGCAAGTTTGGCGCGCGAGACAGGCGCTGGAGTGAGTGGCGCAAGCGCGTGGCGGCGCGTGCGGCGGCGGACAGCATGCAGCGCGCTGGAGTGCAAGCGCTGGAGCATGGATGCGCGGGAATGACACAACAAGGTTGGAGCAAGCACGGCGCAGATGCAGGTGGCGTAAGCGTGTGAGTGCAGGAGCAGGACTCGAGCTGAGGTGAATGGCCCGGAGCGAGCAGTGGCGCGCAGGGCGGTTTCAGACGCGTGAACAGCAGCGCGATGCGGGCCAAGGACGCGCGCGGTTCGGGTGTGCGCGGATGGAGGTGAGGCGTGACGGCTCGGGACGGACCCGCACGAAGGGCAACGAGGTCGCGCACGGCAGTACCTTGGCAAGGACGATCGCGGAGGGATCTGCGACACGGCAAGGCCGAGGCGAGTGCGGGCCCGGCAACAGGAGGAAGAAGAATAACCATGCAAGGCGACGACGTGTAGAGCAATTGTGGCAGAACCAACCTGAATTATACCGGCTCAAGTACGTGAGTCCACTCCCGAGGGCTCCGACGTACTTCAATTGGTATAATCCCTTGGCCTGTCGGGTAACGTCCCGATAAACCACCGATACACAGGATCAAATAAGGTTACCTCACACGAAGGTGAGTCCAGAGATACAATCACCATCACAATTTACATAACAGGGGATTACATTACAAGAGATATAAAAGTAGTACAAAGTTTCAAACTTAGAGAAAACAATACAAACTATTTAAGCTAAGACCTTTAGCAGCGGAAAACATACGCGATGATCTATAGCACGTCGACAAGACGGATGTCATGCTAAGCCCAGGCACGACATCACTCGGTATCACCAATGTTGGCCGAGGACGGATTCCATTCCACGGACCAACCTTCTGGAAGAGCACAGGGCCAAGGCAGGGAAGAGTAGGGTCTTCACAGATGTCACCTGAAAAACATACAACTAGCAAGGCTGAGTATACTAATACTCAGCAAGGCTTACCCGGAATTGGGTATACTTAGCCCATAACTAGACTCATGAAGGCTTATAACAGCTCTGGGTTTAGTATCAGCTGAAAAGCAACTAAGAGTAGATCCTTAACTTCAAGTTTTAGCTTTCAGATTCTAGTTAATTATCCATTCTAGGTAAGCACCTATAACTAAGCAAGCATGGTATAATCTTTGGTCAAACATCATCTTTGATAACCATAATATTGCTCTTGTTACTCTATGTGGAAAAGGGGATAAGCAGTCTCATTTCATCGTGAGAGGCGGACGATTCCTGAATCGAGATTCAACCTTGCAAGGTAAACCTAACTCACACGCTTGGAACACCACAGGGTTGTTCCGAAGCAACCGTTAACCTTTCATTCCGACTCGTGGATCAGAGCCACCACAAGCGACTGCAGGAACATACGCACATCACTCGTGCAGGACATACGTCTGTAGCGCGACTACAAAACCCGTACTCCTGGTTGCCCTTGCAACACGTATTTCCTCAGTCGAACATAAGTAACCAGAAGAAGCAAAACGAGTGGTGGGAGGTATGTCCACTCCTCGGGCCGATTGGTTACTAGGCTTACCGCTTACCATATTTCGCGGCATGTGGTTAGTACTTTCAAACACTTAACCCGCACTTCCACACGCTGCGACCTTAACAGATTCAACAACACAGACGGGGTATCACCTCAACCATGATACCTCACAGAACTCCCGTCCGATATCCTTATAGTGATAACAGAAATGTAAACATTACAACTCCTATATCGCGCGAGTGACAGGAAATCACCCGACTTCTACCGGCCTTAATAGCATAGCAGCTAGTCGGACTCAAGAGCTAGTATCCATCACATTGGTTCCTAGGAGAATGCATCTAGGGTTTCAAGCAATTCCTAAGAACTTAATGCATAGAATACGTAAATAGATGTAGATTGCAGTGTAATAAAAGTAGTAGGTTATGTCCGGGGCTTGCCTTTACTGGTGGGACTGAAGTCAGAAATGTTAACATCTTCCGAACTTTGGTTCGGGGCTTCAGTTAATTCCTTGGTGACGTTCATTTGGTCTTCAGGAACATCCTCCGTAGACTTCTGGGAGATCTCGCAGGTACCGTTGCTGAAAGTAGTCGTATCTACATGTAATGCAACATTACATTCAAATGTGCACACAAAACTATTTTACTTCACAACAAAGTTGCAATTCAACATTCATTTAACAAGCTACTCACATAACAATCAAAAGAGATCTGAAACTAAACTTAGGTGAAGCTTTAGGGAGATAATTAATCAGAATAAGCTACATGTTGAGAGTTACAACAGAGCTGGTTGGAAACAACGAGGGTTTAGCTGATTGACGAGTGTATCGGGTTCCTAGACGATCGATGGAAGCATCGATTACTTTGGCAGAAGGATGATTCCTAAAGCAGTTGTCTTAACTGAGATGTGCTTAAGTGTTTTTCTAGGTAACTAGGTGTGGTTGTATCGACTCGATTACGTCAGCACAACTATTGAGTGACGCATAGCCGAATGGAGTGTGGTTAAGGGTGTGTGACCGATAAGTATAGATAGCCGATCTCTCAGTCGATAAATCGACTGATAGAAGTGTGTGGATATGGATGGGGAAATTAGGGATCGATCGGCCGTGTTTGACCGATATGGAAAAGCAATCAAAATCGGCTTGGGTCGGCCGATGGCAAAAACCCTAAGATCGTGTGTGTTTCTCCGATACATCGACTCTGTGCAGTCGATACAGAACAGATCAAAAGAATTGTATCGGCAGTAGCCGATACTAGAAAGGTAACAACCATATCAGCTAATCGGTCGATGACAGAAGTATCGACTGACTGCTGTTATACAGAAACATCCTAGACTCAAGGAAAGCGGATGCTTAGCAGCTGAACTGATAGCCAACGCTGAAGCATAGCCGCAGAGATGTTTTGGCTAAGCAGCAGACGCACAAGAACTAACGGGGATCCTTATACGACAAGGAACCTAAAGAAACGGCAATCAAGACGAGGACAATGTCTTGATAATAGGGATATGAGCTCTAGGGTGATAGGATTAACTAACTATCACACTTCTCCACTTAAAACATACACCCTATAATTTATCTTCTAGCTATAACACAAGCATACAATATAAGGCACAATAAAACATTCATTCTCTAACATTTGACCTAAACCACACATTAAAGACTTTCACTCAAGATCACAACAATAAACTTATAGGTTTTGACTTAGGGTTTCAAACGAAACTGATTTTACATTTGTATGAACTTCTTATGAAAATCTATGAAATATAGAAGTTCACCGATTTGAAACAAAGAAAGTTTTGAAGATTTTACAAAGGACACCCTAGAACTTTCTAAAACATAGCAATCAAGTCACTGGTCCGGGAAAACAGTTAACAGGAAGTTAATGACGATATTCCGGCAAAGGAATCGCCGGCACTAGAAAGATTCAAAGAATTAGGGTAGACCTTGGTTGTGGAGAAGAACAGACGGAAAGTGATTTTCCGTGGCGAACAAGATTGGCGATGGGAAGAGCTCGATGAGAGGGTTCACGAGCTTTCTTGAGGTGTTGTGGTCTTGCTCGGCGATCGACGAGGAATAGAAGTTGCTGGACGTCGTGGACTTATAGGATGAGACGATGGAGCCGAATGGGTTCGCTATACTGACTTCTCCGCGAACCCTAGGGTTTTCCTGCTCACGAGCTAAGTCGGCCACCGGTAGAACGCTTCCGCTCGCACTCGCGAACGCGCTGGTTCAACTTCGCTCAGACCTCCGGGTTCTGTAACTCCGCCATCCTCTCCATCCGCTGTGACGCCCTCAGAACCGGTCTACCACCGCCGCCGGTCATACGCTGCGCGTCGAACCCGCGCCGCGTTACTTCTGCCCTGATCACCTGGCCGCTGTACGGCTACTCCTCCCGAATTCGCTGCGCTATAACCATCGCCTTTGCTTCGCCATCTTTTCTTCTGGCTCGCCGCCCCTCGCGCATCTCGCGAGCGAGCGAGCTCGCGTCCTCGACACGGCCACTCTTGCATCATCAGATATTTCCGTGGCGTAGCTAGGGCCGATGTCACCGTGTTCCCACATCTCGCGCAGAAACCCTCCACCGTAACTCCTGCTGCGCGTGCCGTTGCTCGGCATGTCGTACTCCAGTATCACCTGCTCATGCCCATAGGCCTGCTCTGCTCCGGTCGCTCAACAGCTGCCCACACCGCCAACTCCCGCACGTCGCCGCGCGCATGCTCGCGCCACCCGCTCGACGTCGCTCACGTTCTTGTCACTCCAGCACCTGAACCGGCTCTTCAGCACGTGAGCTCCTGCACCGCCAAAACCATGCCGCTCTTGTTCCCGTACTCGCTCGATGCCGGTTCGCTTGCATCGTGCCGCATCAGCTCATGCCGGAGCCGTTCGTGACAACTCGGCTGCGGTCGTCGCTCGCGTGCTCTACTCTCGCGCACCCATTCCTCCTGTGCCGCCCAGCTCCTGCTCTTTCTCTCTCACGCCACAACTGTTGCACTTGCCCGGCACTACTTCCGCACCAACCGAACCACCTCCGCACTCCTGGGCCGCCTGTTCCCGCGCGCTGAGCCGTGCTGCGCGCCCTGCCTGCAACCGCCTGGGCGCCGCCCCGCCAGCGCTCCGGGGCCGCGCCACCTGCCTCGGGCCGCGCCACCAGCTGCTGCGTGCCCCGCGCTGGCTCGCCCAGCGTATCCGCATGCCCAGGCGCCTGGCGCTGCCGGGCCTGCTGCTGCCTGGGGCTTGCCCGAGCGCCCATGCTTGGAGAAGAGGGATCAACAGGAAGGAGAACAGAGGAAGAAAAAGAGTGTTTTGGTGCTGCTGCCGCCGGTGGAAAAGAGGATAAGGCAGAGACGCCAGGGAAGAAAAGAAAGAGAGGAGAAAGATGAACAGCTTTCCCCAAGGACCTTTGCGTAATTTCCGAAAACTGCAGGGGCCTGGTTGTAAAACAAAATTTCCCATTGATTTAAAACCCAAATGAAGAAATGCCCAAAACGAAAGTTGTACAGTTTTTCAAACTCTACAACATTGCTTTAGGGCTCAAATTCAAAAACTCAATATTTATATTTTTACGCGTAAAGTTTTGAGCAAAAGTTGGATTTGTATTGTGTTTGTCCTAAAGAATGAAATTTTATAAAATTCAGGACCTAAATGCAAGCATTTATGACATGTCATGATGACTTGCACTTTTACACTTTAGTCCTGAGTAATTTTGAAAGTTACTTTTGTAATTCAAATACTTGCATAAAAGGACTTATACTTTTATAAAATTACATAAATACCCTTATTTTTACCACTTTACCCAAAATTTGTTTATACACTTCAACATATACATTTCCAATGAAACTTTTGGATATATATTTTTTACAAGACATAAGGTAAGAAAAATATATTTCACTTATTTTGAAATTACTCTTCTCCAAATGCATTTTGCAAAAACAACCCTAGGTTTTTCTGTAATTACAAAAATACCCTTTTTACTGGCACTTTAAATTTTCAAAAGTTTCGCACAAACACACATAAGCTTTATACAAACAAACACATATTTCACACTAACAAAATATATCTAGTATTGCAAATACACGAACCGTCACATCCTCCCCCCCTAAAAAGAATCTCGTCCCGAGATTCGGACGAAAGGCTCTAAGGGGAAGAGAAGTGAATCACACACCAAAAGTGGCAAAAGCAATCACACCAGAGAAGGTTGAGGTTGACGACGAGAGCATGACAAGATGAGCATAACGAGAGCATGAAGAGATGGTACATAGATGAGTTTAACAAGATAAGAGATTATACATAAGGACGATAAATGTCGGCGACATTTATCACAAATCTTTGGGGATAGCAAGTAAAGGTAGCACAAGAGACCGATAAGTGATGTTTGAAACATTTCTGCTCAGAGTTTATTATCTGAATGATTTAAATGATACTGATTGCAAAATATGCCTATTTATACCGATGCAATCAAGGGATAATGACAAAATGCTCCAATTTAGAGTGCAATGCTCGGTATATGACCATGAACATGATGCACCGTTGTAATGTATGATTGCAATGATGATGCAACATGAAGATGGAGGATTTCATGCACGATCGAAATGGTGCATAGGACATAATGCAATTACCATGATGCTGACTAAATGATGCATACACCATGATGCAAGGATGATGATACTTGCAATGTATGCACGTATGAAATGCATGAAATATGATGCATATTGCTATCATAAGTTGATGATGCACACGACTCGCACCCTGCAACCGTTCTCTTGTAACTAACACCTGGGTAGTTCTATATCCTTAAGCGAAGATCAAAAGTTAGGACACTAGTAAGGTTGCATAAGAAGAGATTGCAGTGGGGTTACGTCACATAGACCTAGTCACCAGTGCGCTCCTAATGGCTCAATCATATGGCTGCAGCGCACATGAGGCCTTAGGTTCCGACACGGCATCATGGTCATGTGATTAAACACCACCACAAAAGAGGAATAGCAACCCCGTAGTGCCAACAGCAGCAGGATAGGTCTTAAGAAACCCAAGATAACCCGAAGTTGCACTAGAGGCATACCCGTTAGTCAATCTACGGATTTCCGATGATGATGCAACACCATGCACTGACCAAAGATGGTATATGTTATGATGCATAACTTTGGCCATAAATCTTTTTATTTTACTCAAAATCATCTGCGCAAAAATTGAAGGTACAGCTCTCAGATGTTGTAACCAGATTAATCAACGATATAAGGTACAACACCAAGAGAGGATAGATAGATCACTAGATGATGGATTGAAGGGTTTGATGATAACCATCAAGGTTTAACCATCAAAGGAGGAGTTCAATGATTCTGCCGAAACAGATTTAAAGCAAAATCAAGGATTTGATTTGGCTGTCAAGCTAAGATTGGTGATAGGGTCCAAACATAACCCAATCCACTTGATTCACCAAAGACTGCTTTAACTCTAAGTTAGTCTAGCATATTACGTTAACTCCTACAACACAAAGTCTAGGCAGGCATTCAGATATAAACATATGTTTCAGTACATCAACATAACAAACAAGACAATCAAAGCAATCCAAGATGACATGATGCATGCACGTTTCTACACATCCTCACAAACAAAAATAACTGCCAAGTAACCTTGGTCTTACGTGGTTAGTTACGGTGGCATAACATAAATACGTCTCTCCCTATAATAGCTAGTCGTTCTTACGTTCAAGCTTACACAACGAGGTTAGTGTACCTGCAGAAAATCACAATATATATATGTTGAACCTTTCATGCCAGCATGTCATGAAAGCGTCCCCAATCATTACTGTTCACTATAGAAACAGCATCTGTACAATTACCGCCGTACAGACAACGTTAACATACGTTATCGAAACAACGTATTCATGGGGGTACCGCAAAATGCGGGGGTATGATCTGCGATCGCCATACCCTGCGCCGAACCATATACTCCCAATATAATCAACCTAAGTTGGTATATTGGCAGCATCTCAAGTAGGCCACTGCTTGAGAAACAGCGTTCGGTTCGCATCACCGACAGGAAGGCCAAGCTCCCTCAGTTGGCTGAGGATCCTTACCTTCTTACCTCATCGTCGAAGATGTCGTTACAGAAAGTAAAATTGGGTTGTGCATGAAATTAAGTTTTGACAGAAAAGTAATGCTGGTAGTTAGGATTATATATATACTATAGCCACCTCTAATTCCCTCATAAACATTACCCTAGGGCTTTACGTACTAAGCTCAATCCTTAACGAATCCAACGTAGTTTTGCCAAATACTTTGTTGGTCAAACTTTTACACTGAAAACATTTTTAAGGTAAAATGTATCTCCAAAGTAACCTTATAGCTCTGATACCAGCTGTGGCAGAACCAACCTGAATTATACCGGCTCAAGTACGTGAGTCCACTCCCGAGGGCTCCGACGTACTTCAATTGGTATAATCCCTTGGCCTGTCGGGTAACGTCCCGATAAACCACCGATACACAGGATCAAATAAGGTTACCTCACACGAAGGTGAGTCCAGAGATACAATCACCATCACAATTTACATAACAGGGGATTACATTACAAGAGATATAAAAGTAGTACAAAGTTTCAAACTTAGAGAAAACAATACAAACTATTTAAGCTAAGACCTTTAGCAGCGGAAAACATACGCGATGATCTATAGCACGTCGACAAGACGGATGTCATGCTAAGCCCAGGCACGACATCACTCTGTATCACCAATGTTGGCCGAGGACGGATTCCATTCCACGGACCAACCTTCTGGAAGAGCACAGGGCCAAGGCAGGGAAGAGTAGGGTCTTCACAGATGTCACCTGAAAAACATACAACTAGCAAGGCTGAGTATACTAATACTCAGCAAGGCTTACCCGGAATTGGGTATACTTAGCCCATAACTAGACTCATGAAGGCTTATAACAGCTCTGGGTTTAGTATCAGCTGAAAAGCAACTAAGAGTAGATCCTTAACTTCAAGTTTTAGCTTTCAGATTCTAGTTAATTATCCATTCTAGGTAAGCACCTATAACTAAGCAAGCATGGTATAATCTTTGGTCAAACATCATCTTTGATAACCATAATATTGCTCTTGTTACTCTATGTGGAAAAGGGGATAAGCAGTCTCATTTCATCGTGAGAGGCGGACGATTCCTGAATCGAGATTCAACCTTGCAAGGTAAACCTAACTCACACGCTTGGAACACCACAGGGTTGTTCCGAAGCAACCGTTTACCTTTCATTCCGACTCGTGGATCAGAGCCACCACAAGCGACTGCAGGAACATACGCACATCACTCGTGCAGGACATACGTCTGTAGCGCGACTACAAAACCCGTACTCCTGGTTGCCCTTGCAACACGTATTTCCTCAGTCGAACATAAGTAACCAGAAGAAGCAAAACGAGTGGTGGGAGGTATGTCCACTCCTCGGGCCGATTGGTTACTAGGCTTACCGCTTACCATATTTCGCGGCATGTGGTTAGTACTTTCAAACACTTAACCCGCACTTCCACACGCTGCGACCTTAACAGATTCAACAACACAGACGGGGTATCACCTCAACCATGATACCTCACAGAACTCCCGTCCGATATCCTTATAGTGATAACAGAAATGTAAACATTACAACTCCTATATCGCGCGAGTGACAGGAAATCACCCGACTTCTACCGGCCTTAATAGCATAGCAGCTAGTCGGACTCAAGAGCTAGTATCCATCACATTGGTTCCTAGGAGAATGCATCTAGGGTTTCAAGCAATTCCTAAGAACTTAATGCATAGAATACGTAAATAGATGTAGATTGCAGTGTAATAAAAGTAGTAGGTTATGTCCGGGGCTTGCCTTTACTGGTGGGACTGAAGTCAGAAATGTTAACATCTTCCGAACTTTGGTTCGGGGCTTCAGTTAATTCCTTGGTGACGTTCATTTGGTCTTCAGGAACATCCTCCGTAGACTTCTGGGAGATCTCGCAGGTACCGTTGCTGAAAGTAGTCGTATCTACATGTAATGCAACATTACATTCAAATGTGCACACAAAACTATTTTACTTCACAACAAAGTTGCAATTCAACATTCATTTAACAAGCTACTCACATAACAATCAAAAGAGATCTGAAACTAAACTTAGGTGAAGCTTTAGGGAGATAATTAATCAGAATAAGCTACATGTTGAGAGTTACAACAGAGCTGGTTGGAAACAACGAGGGTTTAGCTGATTGACGAGTGTATCGGGTTCCTAGACGATCGATGGAAGCATCGATTACTTTGGCAGAAGGATGATTCCTAAAGCAGTTGTCTTAACTGAGATGTGCTTAAGTGTTTTTCTAGGTAACTAGGTGTGGTTGTATCGACTCGATTACGTCAGCACAACTATTGAGTGACGCATAGCCGAATGGAGTGTGGTTAAGGGTGTGTGACCGATAAGTATAGATAGCCGATCTCTCAGTCGATAAATCGACTGATAGAAGTGTGTGGATATGGATGGGGAAATTAGGGATCGATCGGCCGTGTTTGACCGATATGGAAAAGCAATCAAAATCGGCTTGGGTCGGCCGATGGCAAAAACCCTAAGATCGTGTGTGTTTCTCCGATACATCGACTCTGTGCAGTCGATACAGAACAGATCAAAAGAATTGTATCGGCAGTAGCCGATACTAGAAAGGTAACAACCATATCAGCTAATCGGTCGATGACAGAAGTATCGACTGACTGCTGTTATACAGAAACATCCTAGACTCAAGGAAAGCGGATGCTTAGCAGCTGAACTGATAGCCAACGCTGAAGCATAGCCGCAGAGATGTTTTGGCTAAGCAGCAGACGCACAAGAACTAACGGGGATCCTTATACGACAAGGAACCTAAAGAAACGGCAATCAAGACGAGGACAATGTCTTGATAATAGGGATATGAGCTCTAGGGTGATAGGATTAACTAACTATCACACTTCTCCACTTAAAACATACACCCTATAATTTATCTTCTAGCTATAACACAAGCATACAATATAAGGCACAATAAAACATTCATTCTCTAACATTTGACCTAAACCACACATTAAAGACTTTCACTCAAGATCACAACAATAAACTTATAGGTTTTGACTTAGGGTTTCAAACGAAACTGATTTTACATTTGTATGAACTTCTTATGAAAATCTATGAAATATAGAAGTTCACCGATTTGAAACAAAGAAAGTTTTGAAGATTTTACAAAGGACACCCTAGAACTTTCTAAAACATAGCAATCAAGTCACTGGTCCGGGAAAACAGTTAACAGGAAGTTAATGACGATATTCCGGCAAAGGAATCGCCGGCACTAGAAAGATTCAAAGAATTAGGGTAGACCTTGGTTGTGGAGAAGAACAGACGGAAAGTGATTTTCCGTGGCGAACAAGATTGGCGATGGGAAGAGCTCGATGAGAGGGTTCACGAGCTTTCTTGAGGTGTTGTGGTCTTGCTCGGCGATCGACGAGGAATAGAAGTTGCTGGACGTCGTGGACTTATAGGATGAGACGATGGAGCCGAATGGGTTCGCTATACTGACTTCTCCGCGAACCCTAGGGTTTTCCTGCTCACGAGCTAAGTCGGCCACCGGTAGAACGCTTCCGCTCGCACTCGCGAACGCGCTGGTTCAACTTCGCTCAGACCTCCGGGTTCTGTAACTCCGCCGTCCTCTCCATCCGCTGTGACGCCCTCAGAACCGGTCTACCACCGCCGCCGGTCATACGCTGCGCGTCGAACCCGCGCCGCGTTACTTCTGCCCTGATCACCTGGCCGCTGTACGGCTACTCCTCCCGAATTCGCTGCGCTATAACCATCGCCTTTGCTTCGCCATCTTTTCTTCTGGCTCGCCGCCCCTCGCGCATCTCGCGAGCGAGCGAGCTCGCGTCCTCGACACGGCCACTCTTGCATCATCAGATATTTCCGTGGCGTAGCTAGGGCCGATGTCACCGTGTTCCCACATCTCGCGCAGAAACCCTCCACCGTAACTCCTGCTGCGCGTGCCGTTGCTCGGCATGTCGTACTCCAGTATCACCTGCTCATGCCCATAGGCCTGCTCTGCTCCGGTCGCTCAACAGCTGCCCACACCGCCAACTCCCGCACGTCGCCGCGCGCATGCTCGCGCCACCCGCTCGACGTCGCTCACGTTCTTGTCACTCCAGCACCTGAACCGGCTCTTCAGCACGTGAGCTCCTGCACCGCCAAAACCATGCCGCTCTTGTTCCCGTACTCGCTCGATGCCGGTTCGCTTGCATCGTGCCGCATCAGCTCATGCCGGAGCCGTTCGTGACAACTCGGCTGCGGTCGTCGCTCGCGTGCTCTACTCTCGCGCACCCATTCCTCCTGTGCCGCCCAGCTCCTGCTCTTTCTCTCTCACGCCACAACTGTTGCACTTGCCCGGCACTACTTCCGCACCAACCGAACCACCTCCGCACTCCTGGGCCGCCTGTTCCCGCGCGCTGAGCCGTGCTGCGCGCCCTGCCTGCAACCGCCTGGGCGCCGCCCCGCCAGCGCTCCGGGGCCGCGCCACCTGCCTCGGGCCGCGCCACCAGCTGCTGCGTGCCCCGCGCTGGCTCGCCCAGCGTATCCGCATGCCCAGGCGCCTGGCGCTGCCGGGCCTGCTGCTGCCTGGGGCTTGCCCGAGCGCCCATGCTTGGAGAAGAGGGATCAACAGGAAGGAGAACAGAGGAAGAAAAAGAGTGTTTTGGTGCTGCTGCCGCCGGTGGAAAAGAGGATAAGGCAGAGACGCCAGGGAAGAAAAGAAAGAGAGGAGAAAGATGAACAGCTTTCCCCAAGGACCTTTGCGTAATTTCCGAAAACTGCAGGGGCCTGGTTGTAAAACAAAATTTCCCATTGATTTAAAACCCAAATGAAGAAATGCCCAAAACGAAAGTTGTACAGTTTTTCAAACTCTACAACATTGCTTTAGGGCTCAAATTCAAAAACTCAATATTTATATTTTTACGCGTAAAGTTTTGAGCAAAAGTTGGATTTGTATTGTGTTTGTCCTAAAGAATGAAATTTTATAAAATTCAGGACCTAAATGCAAGCATTTATGACATGTCATGATGACTTGCACTTTTACACTTTAGTCCTGAGTAATTTTGAAAGTTACTTTTGTAATTCAAATACTTGCATAAAAGGACTTATACTTTTATAAAATTACATAAATACCCTTATTTTTACCACTTTACCCAAAATTTGTTTATACACTTCAACATATACATTTCCAATGAAACTTTTGGATATATATTTTTTACAAGACATAAGGTAAGAAAAATATATTTCACTTATTTTGAAATTACTCTTCTCCAAATGCATTTTGCAAAAACAACCCTAGGTTTTTCTGTAATTACAAAAATACCCTTTTTACTGGCACTTTAAATTTTCAAAAGTTTCGCACAAACACACATAAGCTTTATACAAACAAACACATATTTCACACTAACAAAATATATCTAGTATTGCAAATACACGAACCGTCACAGCAATGATGTGTGGAGGTGGCGACCGGATGCGGTGAGCTCAGTGGAACCACGCACGGCGAGCTCCCTCGATCCTCGCGGAGGCGGAGAAGCGCTTATGGCGCGGCAAGTCCGAAGGAGAAGTTGCGGAGCAAAGGCAGCAGTCGGGCGTGACGAGCTCGGAGGAGCCTCGATGCAGCCAAGCACGGCAGTCCTGCAGGATGCTACGCGGGTGTGCCGGCCGTGTTTTAGTGGCACACGAGTGTAAGCAAAAGAAGGCTTAGCTCGTGAGCAGTTGGACCCTGGAAGTTCGCGGGGGAGTTGTCCTAGCAAACCAATCCAGCTTTGCCATCTCGTCCCAGGGTTCCACGACGTCCAGCAGCTCCTATTCTTCGTTAATCGCCAAGCAAGACCACGAGTCACCACGGAGACTACTCCTTCGGCCAACTTCCACCCACGGCAACCATGCTCGGCAAACCCCTTCGTCATCCACGGAATCTCGTCACCGTCAAGTACTTCTCGTCACCAATCCTGATCACCACGGAAATTCACTTTCCGCTTGTTCTTCTCCATAACCAAGGCTACCCCAAGGTTTGCCCTGATTCGCTGAATCTTCTTAATGCCGGCAATTCCTTCACCGGAATATCGCCGTTAACTTCCTATTATCTGTTTTCCCTGACCAGGGACTTGATTACTTTGGTTTAGAAAGTTCTAGGGTATTTTCTGTAAGATTTCCAGAACTTTCTTTATTTCAAACCAATGAACTTCTACATTTCATGGATTTTCGTAAGAAGTTCATAAAAGTGTAAAATCAGTTTCGTTTGAAACCCTAAGTCAAAACCTACAAGTTTTATGTTGTGATCTTGAGTGAAAGTCCTTGATGTGTGGTTTAGGTCAAATGTTAGGGAATAAATATTTTATTGTGCTTTATATTGTATGCTTGTGTTATAACTGAAAAGTAAGCCATAGAATATAGATCTTAAATAGAAATATGTGATGTTTCATTA